>NC_042296.1:13038818-13081318 GCF_901000725.2 Takifugu rubripes | reverse complement strand
CTGCAATTATCAAGGTTGGCCTGGATATTCTTTAAAAGTGAACTCTGGTTTCTATTTTAGCATCTGCTAAAGAAGCGTCTTTACTCCGTCTTCCAGACATCTGACCCACATATTATAGAAAAACGAGCAGGTTTTGATGCTGGCAAACGAGCAGCATTGGTTCTCAGAAGGTCTGTGGGAATAATTGGACCTGAACCTGATGATGTAACACATCCTTTCCTCTCCTCCACTACGAGACATAGCCAAGGACGGTGACCAGTTTAGGTGACGTGGTGGTTCCAACACTGAAGCTGTGACCTGCCCGCAGGATTCATTTTCATATAAGCCCTTAATCCTGTGAAAAGGCTCCAGGCTTCATTTATTTGGGTTGAGGGAACAAAAGAACCCAGTTTGGGTTTAAAGTGTGCAGACAGACAGGAGACAATCTCCACTGGTGATCTGATCAGATGTGAAGAGCTCAAGTTAACTGATGTGTTTTGATTTGAACCCTTTGCTTTTGTGTTGAAGATTTTCATCGACTTTTTATTTGAGAAAGAACTTGATAATTAAGAGATTTCTGCACAAACCTTCTGTAACTGCTGGAGAGGCTTTGGTTCTGATAATAGCACTGAAAATGACAGATAATACAGCAGAAGCTGTGGACATTCAGACCAACGCTGATGACGGGGGTGTGGGGGGTTTATGGGCCCGTCAAGTCAATTACATACAAGAACCGGAAATTGTGTAGATGACTGGTAAAATAAGAGCACGGGCTGCTGCTCAGTTAATGGTTTGTAAATCTTTATACCCTCGAATAGTGTCGCCTTAACACTGTCTCGGGTCTCTTAAGCACTTCGGGTCAGATTCGATGGGTAGAAAAACATCTCACAGGAGCTTTAACAGTGGGAGGTTCGGAAACAACCGGAAACGGGCGCGACTACTGTCGCCAGCTTGACTCACAGATTGTTTAGCAGAAGAAGGCAGAGAAAAGGGAGCGGGTGGATCACGGGAACTAACGGGAACTAACGGGAACACGTCTGGCTGGAATTTAGGACAAACAGAGAACCGATCTGAGAAGATAAAGAAGCGGTGAGCAGATAAAGGTGCTCGTGTGTTGTTTAAAACTATTTATCCACGACGAGGGTCGTTTAAACGTGCAACATCCCAACAAGTATTTTGGAAGGAGCGGAGAAGTGTTGGGCGGTGCACTCCTGCAGCAGCAAGCAGCGTGTTTTCTCCTGTTTATAATCCAGTTCTTAGTTAGAACACCAGTAAAGTTCTGTGTTCCAACACTGGAACAATAAGCTTTAAATGGAACTGAAAGACACAGATGTTGAGTAATGGCACAGAAAGTGGGAAAGCTTTCTGGTCTTATGACCAGACCCAATGAAAGGTCAGCACTTGTTGCATAAGTCATGCAGCACATTTAGGAAATATTCAGCACGGAACCACAGCCTGACTCTGTGATGTTCAGAGAAGATGATAAAAGGGACAGTTGACCTTAGACAGTGCACAAATCCACCATTTCTGCACCCTAACCCTAACCCTAAGTGTTCTTCATCTGTCTTCCCTCATTCATGCTGGGTTCCTTCACTTTCCAGTTGGGCCTGTGCAGCTGAAGTGATGAAGACGCTCTCCAGCTTCCTCCCCAACATCTTCATCATCTTTGTTTAGTGTTCGGGGCACGCGTCTGTAGTTTGATTGCCTGCTCCCAGCCCAGCGACTCTTCCAGCCAAGTCACCGTCCAGCCGGTCGGATTAGCGACGTCATGGCAAACATGTGCCCCTATGGTAGCTTCACACATGCTGTGGTTCGTGGCATCCCAGAGACCTTTGGGAAAGTGGCAGGAGACGGCCATGAGAATGGAGAGGTGTCAGTAGACCTGGCCAAAGCTCAGCGGCAGTTCGGCTGCCTGGCAGGTGCCCTGAGGCAGAAGGTGGGTCTGCAGCTGATTGAGATCCCCCCCGACCCCGAGCTGCCAGAGAGCTGGAGGATCGAAGACCTGGCGGTCATCCAAGGTGGCACCGCTCTCATCACCAGGCCCTTCAGAGAGCAGCGGCGCAGCGAAGTAACACACACACGCACACGCACGCACGCACACACACACACGCACACACACACACGCACTCCTCTGTTCTCTACTCCAAATATTTTAGTCTGCATCAGTTACCAGTTCATTTGAGCCCTGTGGAAAGAACCCTGACCCTAACCTGACCCTAACTTAACCCTAACGGAACCCTAACCTGACCCTAACCTGACCCTAACGGAACCCTAACCTGTACCTAACGGAACCCTAACCTGACCCTAACGGAACCCTAACGGAACCCTAACGGAATCCTAACCTGTACCTAACCTGTACCTAACCTGTACCTAACCTGACCCTAACGGAATCCTAACCTGTACCTAACCTGTACCTAACCTGACCCTAACGGAACCCTAACCTGTACCTAACCTGTACCTAACCTGACCCTAACTTAACCCTAACGGAACCCTAACCTGTACCTAACCTGACCCTAACCCTCATAAGCTACTGAGGGTATTTAGGTTTAATACTTTGACTCTTGTAATCTGGTTTCATTTCTTCTGGAGGAAGGAGGAACCTTTAAAGAGCAAATCAAGGGTCTTTCTGAGGCGACTGTCTGGAGCCTTCAGACGCAGCAGATGTATTTGATGGGCTGATTGTGTCCCCCCCCCCCAGGTGGAGGCGGTGAAGAGGGTGGTGTCGGAGCTGAAGCTGACAGTGGTGGAGATGGACGCCAGCTCTGGAGGGGCCACCCTGGAGGGCAGCGACATCCTCTTCACCGGGAGAGAATTCTTCGTCGGCATTTCCTCTCACACCAACCGCAGAGGGGCCGAAGTGCTGGCGGACACTTTCAGGGTGAGATTCAGCCTGGGGGGGTTCAGTTCTGGGATGAGACAGAGAGAAAGGGTTAGGGTTAGGGTTAGGGTTAACCCTAACCCTAACCCTAACCCAACATCTGCTTGAAGAGCTGTAATTAGGTCAAGCACAGAAACCAACGGGGCTGTGAACGACGGCAGGTGCTGCTCAGCTTTGTTCCATGAATCCGTTCCAATCCATCCATGATGAACATGGATTTTTCCACTTCTCCTAAGTGCTTTTTGCTGTGTGAACTCACACACAGTGTGTGTGTGCGTGTGTGTGTGTGCACGCCCGTCTGGTATGAATTAGTGGGGGCTGGGCCATGTGTGAGATGAAAGAGGCAGTGTTCACTCACTTCCTGTGTATCGTGTTTCAAAATGCTTTCCAATCATTCAGCTCAATATTTAGTGTTTCTTTAAATGCCCACGTGCACGTGCACGTGCACTTATACTTGTGTGTTGATGCACTGTGACCTTACGAGCCCTAGAAAGTCCTAAAATGCTGAACTCTTAGTCTAAAGTTTAAACGGCTGGAATGATTAACCAATAGGAGTAAAGCAATAAGAAACCCAAAACATCTTTAACATTTGTGAGTCTGAACCAAGATCTCCAGACATGTGTGGGCGTCCACCTTCAGGTGGAACCGGTGTCACTAGAGTTCACACGTCCAGAGCAGGTTTGTCCGTCTCCCGGATGTGATTCATCCAAGGCTTCCACCTTGATCCATGCAGGACTTCACCGTGTCCACGGTGCCCGTGTGCGGGGGAGCCCGCCTGAAAAACATCTGCTCCATGGGAGGTCCAGGCACCATCATCATCAGCAGCAGCAGCGGAGCCAAGAAAACACTGCGGGTGAGTTGTGTGTTGACCTCATCTGTCTCATGAATCAGCCGTGTGAACAGGCAGCAGCCTCTCCTGGACGTCCCTGTCACGGCCCTCTGGGTGGGGGTGGAGCACGCTTCATGGCAATTTCCCTTCCAGATGATGGAGCAGCTGACAGATCACCACTACCAAGTGCTGAGTGTTCCAGAGGAATCGGCAGCAAACTGCATTTACATCAAGGGACCCTCCAGTCGGGACTTCCTGCTCCACCGACCCGCGGAGGAATGTCCCGACAGCGTCGCGGTGAGTGCCAGGACAGCTGGAACGCGTGTTCTCACCGGTGCCCAGCAGGTGGCGACATTCCCACGCAACAGTAGCAGAAAGATGCTCATAATTAAAGTCAAACCTGAGAAACGTTAATATAACGTGCTTGGATCTGAAAATAAGCCAACAGCTGCAGCAGTTGTGTTTTTGTCAGTTCCAAAATATCAACTCTTCGGATCTTTTAACGCAGCCTGCGTGTACATGTTGCACGAGTGACGTCTTGTGTATCCTGTCTGCAGGTCCTCCAAAAGCTACAGGACTACACCTTCCTCCCTACAGCCTGCAGCGAGGCCTCCAAACTGGGGGCACCTCTGTCCTCCCTCTGCCTCCTCATCAACAGAAAACACACGTCTCTCTAACACTCGTCAGTGTAACATGAACACCTCCAGCCCTGCCCCCAGTTTAATCCACCACGATGAGTCTGTCCACTTTTTGATAGAAATAGAGCTGATTTTTTTTTTTTTTTTTATAGCACAGGTTTTGAGTTTCAAACTGCTAAATTTGAACCTTTTCACAAGTGAGATAAATGACTTTTAAACACGTACGCATCTACAGCGTCCATCACTGGGTAGAAGCTCCTCTGAAGTTTATGGCCTTCGAGGAGACTGAAGTCGTTTTCCTTTAGTTGGAGGAAACCTGTGGTGCTGTTAACGAACGCTGGGGATTCTGGGGATTTTAGCGGTTTCCTTATTGGACCCGAGTCCAGAATCAAGGTTACCAGAAAATGGTTTGACCAATAAAAGCCTAACATTAAACCTGCTCGTGTGGAGTTGGTGGACAATAATTCAAGTGCGATGCATCAAAAAAGTACACATTACATCCAAGGAAATTGTCCAAATTTATTTGTTAGAAAGCAAACGCGTTTAACGGTTGGACTTGGCAACTCTCTCCAACTCGTCCTTCTTCTTGATCGCGTAAGAGTTAGATGAGCCCTGCAGGAAAAAACCCAGAACACTTAGATGTGGTCGGAGCGCACGGAGCAGCAGGAATACCTGGGGGGTCTGACGCTCACCTTGGCTGCATTGATCAGCTCATCGGCCAGACACTCTGCAATCGTCTTGATGTTCCTGAACGCAGCTTCTCGTGCTCCTGTGCACAGCAGCCAGATGGCCTAAAGAAGCCAGAGGGTTGGGTCAAGGCAAGTACAAGGGGACCCCCTCCCTATCTAAAGTGTTTCTGAGCTGGTGGTTGACTGGGCCACAACAGACTACAGCCAATGAATAAGCAAAGAGGTTTCCTCTGCGAGCGCTCTAGCACACCAGGACAATGGAGCGTGTCCAGGCGTGACTCTAGCCTCGCTTGGCAGACAGCAGTAAAAACCTGAGTTTTACATATATGATCCACTCGATCTGGCAGCCCATAATGCTGCACGCTGCTCGTCACTGGTTTCAGGCCATGAATCATTCAGAAAACTAAAGTACATTTTATATGCAGAAATGTAAATGACACCATTATTGTGAAAGATTCTGTGGAGCTCGAGTGGTGCACGGGACAGATTTCTTACTCTAAAATAGGTTTTATTGAAATAATGGAAACCAACACGTCACTAAACAAGTGTTGATAAGAACAGATGGAGGAATTGAAGAGAAATGAGACATTATTTCAGCCTGTGGGACATCAGGTAGGGGACGTAAAGATCTAACACTAACAAGAGCCAAAGTCCTATAAATGGATATAAATCAAATCTTCGTGTAAAGTTGTACCTGGTTGACTCTCCGGAGGGGGGACACATCCACAGCCTGCCTCCTGACCGTACCTGCACGACCAATACGGGTGGAATCCTCACGGGGCCCGCTGTTGATGATGGCATTGACCAAGACCTGGAGGGGATTCTGGTAACAAAAAGCAATTTATCACATGACAACACCTGGAAATTCCACATAAAGCCCCCCCAACCACAAAAGATCTAGGACATGTAGTGCATCAATGTGATGCAGTCATGCTCAAAAAGTGCTTCAATATTCATGATGCCATCAACAGAAGAACAAACCCACCAATTTCAACCTTCTCTAGAACCACCAGCGGTTCAATCCCCTATTGGAAGCGATTTGGGAGCAGGAACCCACCTCTCCAGTCAGCAGATGGATGATCTCGAAGGCGTGCTTGACAATGCGTACAGTCATCAGTTTCTTGCCGTTGTTGCGGCCGTGCATCATCATGGAGTTGGTCAGACGCTCCACGATGGGACACTGGGCCTTGCGGAAGCGTTTGGCAGCATAACGTCCTGCAGAGTGTGGCAGGTACTTGGCGTATTTCTCCTTCACAGCAATGTAATCCTGTAGAGAACGTGGATAACTTATTGGGCGTCCTTGCAAAAACAAAAGCAGCTTTTCAGCACATTATAAGTTTAAAAACTTAGTGTATCTGAGCTGGTGGTTGACGGGACTACGGCAGGATCCAGTCAACGAATAAGCAAAGACATTTTCTCTGCGAGGTCTATAGCACACCGGGCCAACAGAGTAATGTCCAGGAGTGACTCTTGCCTCACGCCTGCAGAAAAGTCCTTCTCGTTTAGCTGCTCACCTGCAGGGAGATGTCATTAATCTGGACATCATCGGTGCTCCATTTGCCAAAGAGCTTAATCTCAGGGGTCTCAGCCACGGCCGTGGTATTGTCCCAGTCAGTCACTGGGAATTGAAATAAAAGCATATCGAATGAGCCACTGAACTGAGCCAGAGGAATAGAAAACAGAAGCGCAGTTACACAGCAGGCCCGACGTAAAGCCTGCTCCACTGCACGTAGCATTAGCCACCGTTAGCAACAGCGAAGCCAAATGACAAATGCGGACGGAAGAGAGTGTAACTATTGGGGATAACATATTCCATTGAGTTAAACTAAAACTAAATAATGAGAACGTAAGCTCAATTTTGTCAAGTTTTAAATGGATTGGGCGCTCGAAGTACGTGGCTAATCGACACGCCGCATCCACATGCGTTAGCAAGCTAGCGACATGTTAACTTGTGCTCGTAACGACAGAATACACCCAACTAGCGAAACATTATGGTCAAGAGGGGACATGTTTCTAGCAATCATAGTACAAGGGAAGTCTTCGCGACAACATTTCTCCAAGAATATTGTATTTCAACACATTTTGGATGGACAAATATGCCTTTTTTTCACTCACTGCTGTCTGCCGTTCTGTACCACACTTCTCAGAGACGGAAAAGGGCTTTTTCGGGGCGCCGCTTGCAGATATCCGGTAACGTGGGACGTCATTTCCGCTGCGCAAGTGATGTAGGGAATTGGAGTCTGATGTAACATTATTTAGCTAATCTGATTTAGTAAACGTAAGAACCAAACAATAAACTTCACTCTATGATATCTATGAAATACTTTGTAGAAAGAAAATGACTTGAAACCATATCAGGCAAAAATTCTATTTAGAAAATGTTATTAGATTTTATTTTCCCGCAAATAAAAGGACAGTAGAATAAATAAGAAGGTCAAAAATGTATTTTATTGAGAAATTGACTATACCCAACACATATTTCAGTGGCATTTATAATACTTTAGACATTTTCTGAGTAGAAGATTTGGTTTTAAAACGATCTAGGGAAAAATCCCACAATGTTCCTTCATTTAATGATAATACAAACTTTAAAAATAACTCTCGACAATCTCAACACAGATGAAATCCCTTAAATCCCAATACTATGCAATTAGAGAAATTAATTTAAACTGAAAAATATAAAAAATACAATGCATCAGTATTAAAGTAATGCCTCTAATTTTTAAGTTAAAATCATTCCATTGTCGACATCATCTCTGGTTACGCACTGTGCAATTGATATTTTACTTTAAAAACGGATTCCCTTGTTATTTATGTCTTGTTTCATGACAATTCCTTTGTTTCTTTTAAGAAATATACTATAAATAGCAGACAACCATGAAAACACAGGAAATATAACCTTTTTCACCTCATGAAAGGGCAACCAGCACAAATGTAATTTAAATGAGAGTCTGTTTAATGACAACACTAATTAAGTGTTGTAGAGAACTGCCTTAATTACTTGAGCTATTCTTGCAAAAACAGCTGTGTGATGACGGGTTGAAACAAGCAGGGCCCACCAATGCCCCTGATATCTAAGCACAAGGGAGGTAAAAACGGCACATCATGGCCCGAAGAGCTGGCGAACGCTAACAATCAGCTGTGCACGCTTCCTCCGTTCCTCCCACATCAACACCAATGACGGTAGAACAAAGCACTTCGGTATGGGAGGTGAAACACTGAGGCATGTTGGGAAGAATTAAGGCCTAATCTATGACAGCTTTAAAGCCCTGCGTAATAATGATCAGGAGGGTAATATTTATGATCATAAAACAGAGACAAAACACAAACATGATCATGCAGATATAAATGGTAGAGTAAAAGATAAATAACTGCTTCATAGGAGGCGCAGGGCAGCGAGTCTGCAGGGCGACACTCAGGCACTGTTGTGTTGTTTGATACGTCCAGGAGAACTAATAAGCACAATAATGGAAACGCTATTCTCACTGTTGTTGGGGTCTGAATTCAAATCCATATATTTCTTATTCAAAAATAATAATTCAAGGAGGATACGGCCAATTTGTATGTAATAGATGTGGCCTAGTTGGTGAAGCGCACATTTAAGAAAACATTTAAGAGGAAAGGAGCTGGGAGTCTATTTATATTACCGCAATATCTGACCTCTGACCTCTCGTAATCCATCCATACGCTTAATGTACACAAACTGTACAAAACTCAGAGTGAACATTTATCATCCAATTTTTCTCATCACTGCAGGGGTCTGTCAGCGAATTCCTTGGGACATCTAAAGAAATCCATATCTTTGCTTAATGGTTGTATTCAGACGTTAAATTGCTTAAGAAAGTATAAGGTGCTGATGAAAACAGAGCAACTAGTTAGCATTCCTCGGGAGCATCTTTATGCTAACTGTCAGAAAAGTGGGTGTTGCTGTATCATAAAAAAGTACACAACTCTTCAAACAAAAAATATTCTCTGATCTACAAAAACAGAAAGAACAATGAAAATAAAAGCTGAGCTCCCAATTTTGAAAATGACAGCACGTCCTGAAGAGGTTTCCACCCTTTACACCAGGCAGGGTGAATCTGTGTGTGTGCTATAAAAGAGCTCATTTTATTCCAGCCACTTCTCCATGCACGTGTGAAACACTGTCTCATTCGAGTGCCAGAACACGTGCTGGACCCCAGGAACAGAACAGATGATTAGATCCCCACGAGCCGCCAGCGTCTTCAAACCGAAAACATCTCTCAAAAACAACTAAGACACAAAGAAGAAGAAGATTTAAACTTTTTTACATGCTTCACTGTTACTTTAAGCTAGAATTGATGCTAGATTGATGATCTAGTGACACAGTTTCAGTTCTCTGTTTGCTTATCTGACTGCTTCGAATTAATCGTCTGCTTCCTCATAGAAGCAACATGCTGTGATCACAACGCAAATGTGTTGTAAATGTCGTTCTTTTAAGGTCAACTTACGTCTTGTTCCTGCATCTCTATGACGGTCTCGTTGTTGTCATAAAACCCAAACTGGCTAAAGTCACAAGAAGAAGAGGAAACGTCACGTGAGCATCACAAGTCGGGTGATGAGTCCCAGCAACAAACTGTCACAAGTGTTTCATGATAGAAGAAGAAGAGCATAATAATATCGTTCCCTCTGGTGCACGGCAGTGTCTCCAGTTCACCGATATTACAACCACAAGCACGCGCACGTGCACACACAATGACCTCTGTTCTGATTCTCAGCTTTACTGTATACTGTTATAAAACTGTGGGGTCCCAATAAGAAAGAATCTTGTGACGTCAACATGTGCGTGAGGAGAGCGGAAGGTGGCCTCACCTTGACTGCCAGGGCGTTATCACGCCGTCATCAGGACCACCTATCAACACCAGTTTCTTGATCTTGAGGAAGTTTTTCTTCCACTCTGAAATTGAGGTGTGAAAGTGGCCACACTAAGCTACACACGAGCAACTACAGCTCAGCACAATACTGATGTTTGCACTTTTTAGAGCTTTTAAGAGGTTTTGCTTTTGTTATTAAGCTAACGTGCTCACCTGTTGCATTTGGATTGGCTCTTTCGCTGTTCAGAAGAGCCAAATAATCACTGCTGTTCACGTACAGGTCTCTGTGATGAGGGTCTGTGAGAGGAGGAGGGAGAGGAGAAGCTTTACTTGCATTCCAACATCAAAACAGATGTTTGTGCTGGAAGTCTGACCGTTCCAGTAGTTGCAGATGGATATCCTCTGACCTACTCCAGTGTAACACAGGTGGTAGAGGTTGGACTTGACAAACTGTGGGAACAGGTACTTCAGATAGTCTGTGTCTGTGGGGGAACAGGGCAGGGTGAGGAACAGGCCTGCTAACATGGTGCCACTAACAGAGGTGACTTTAGTCCAAATTTGATCTGAACTTGCAGCATTTCAGCAGCGTGTCGATGGCATCTTTTTACTTGAATATTACAAACCTTTAGTCTCATTGCTCACTACTTGTAACCATTTAAGACAACAATAATTACCATATTTCCCCTTTTTGCTGAATGTCTTAGTCAACCATTTGTAGAAAGGTATTAGAAACAAATGTTTTCATTCGTACAGTATACTGGAACGGGATGAAACATCAAGGAAATATGCAGATTTGGGATTTAAATGTTGGATGTGAGTAAACACAACCAGGTAACAGCTGACAGATTTCTGGTTCTTGTCTTTCATTTGCACACCACGACGGGCACATTCAGCACGAGTAAAAGACTCAAGTGCAGTTACAGGAAAATCACACACTATCAAACAGGTCGCACTAAATTGAGCGATCGTTAACTCGATTTCCATTTGTTTCGTCTGCTAGAAACCGAGTGGATCCGAGGACAGGACCAAGACGACACCCAGAAACTTTCAGTCACTATCTGCACATTAGCTCTTCAAAAGCAACGATTTATTGCAGCTCTTTAAACAGAATGATCCCATTTGGTGTTACTGACCTCCATACTGACCAGCCTGGGGGGAGGACAGAGAGATGAAAGAATTGACGTTGTGTTCTGAGAGGGTGGACAGGATTCCTCTGCAGACGAGGCCTCCTGTGGAAGGGTCACCAAAAACAGGCTCCATCAGGATGATCATGACATGGTGTTGAAGACAGCTAGAATATCACTCTGACGTCCTGTTTAGCAAAGATAACAGTGCACCTAAAATACCAGGACTTGATCATAAACAAACACCAAATTTTTATCTGTATTCCACTTCCAGGTACTCAGGGACCTTGAGAGTAGCAGATAAAATGGACCCCATCTGCTGCGTTTTGCATTATTGGGTAAATAGCTGCCTTGAATCCCTCCACTTGCTTCCACATGGGCTCCAGGCTGGCGCTCCTGTCAAACAAGTCGATGACCGTCACATTGGTGCCAGGATGAGACTGCCGAGGAGGGGAGAGAAGGAGTCAGTCTAAAGCAATGAGAGAGCCTGGTCACCAAAAGTCAGCAAAAACGTTCACTCGTGAGTGGAACCGAACAGACATGTATCGATTAATGGCTGTTTATTGTAAAAATGCAAAAACTAACTGTAGCAGAAAGAATGTGGTCTGAAGCTCCACGACTGGTGGTTCAAGAAATATACAGTCTCGCTCTCTGTTGATTTCCAGATGGGAGTGTAGAATAATAGAGAAAATCCATATTATAACACGTTTTACAACTCCACATTTGAATGACACTACTAAACACCCACTTTGGAGTAGTACACCTGCAGTAATAATGGGCAGAACTAACACTGATAAAGAACTAACACTGATAAATGATATCAGCTCTAAAGGAGCTGTTCCACTGTTATAAAGGTGTTATACAAGCTGAAGGCCTGCTGGACCTCTGTTAACATCCCTTAGTCCACAGACTAACTTCCAAAGCAATCCTACCGAACCAGGTCCACAGTGGTGGCACGACTCACTTGGTTGATGAACATCTTTAAGTTTTTAAAATCCTCAGAGCTGTCGAACAAACCGTGCACTATTATCACCGGCTTGTATCCAGCCACCGAAGCCCAGAAACACGCACCGAGCAGCGGGTACAGCAAGGCAGAGACCCGGCTGCTGCTCGACCTTCTGGTTCTTGTCCTCGGACAAAAGTCCTGCATTGTTTCCACGAATGAGTCTAATATTTATTTTTTTAAAATCATTAAAAAAGACAACTAAAATAAAACCAAAAACACAAGAGCACCGTGCTAATGTTGTGCTAACATATTCCCTTTTTCTTTCTCACTAAGAAGCGGTTCAGAAGGGGGAGTTTTAAAGGAGTAGTTTAAAGGAAAGTGTAGTTTGCTGTAAAGCATGTCCTGCTATTTTTGTTGTTGTTTGTTCCGGTCCGGACGCAAATCGGGGGTGACGTCACTTCCGCACAGGGCGGAAGTTTGTTTATTATGGAAATTCTCTCATCATTGAATGTTCTGGGTTAGACTTTATATAGAGGCGCAATGCAAATATACATGCAAATACAATACACACAAGCGTACTACAACTATTTTATATAAAACAATTATGTTTGACAATATAGATTCAATTTATTTACTGTGCATGGTATTTAAACGGCCTTTTCGCCCTCCTGTAGTCCATTTTATTCATAATTTCGTCTGTAAAGAGTGACACTTAGTTGATTTACGCGCGCGCACGCACGTACGTGCAGAAAAACGGGAGGCATCCCAGAGGCAAACGGGAATAATAAAACAAGAACATTCCTGTTGGTGCAGAGATGTTCAACAGTCTGTTTTGATTTGATTGATGGAAAATTTGTCCTTTTTCTTTATGTCCCTTGTCTGAAAAAGTGAAAAGTTGCCATTTGAAGGAGTGAAGGAGGAGGCAGATGCAGCTGGAGAGGCTGAGGATACAGGAATATCAGGCCTCACCAGGACGCTCAGAGCTGCGGATCGTCTTCTGTGGCCTCCTGAAGCAGGGATAGAACAGAATAACTAAATCGTTCCCTCCTGTTCTGAGGTTTGGCTAGAACTTTCAATCTTGCACCAGACTGAAAATATAGAACTGGAAGACAACTGAAAAGTTCTGATTGCAGCAACGTTTAGTGTTGTTCAAAACTTCCTCAGTTACAATGTTTTCAAGGCCTCAGTATCTCACATCATTTCCTTTTAGTGGCAGGAGATGGACATGGTTTCATATCTTCTTTTATTCCACAACTTGTGTTGTTCACAGCTGGAACAAAAGTCTGAACAGGGAAATTGCTCAGTTATGTGTAATACAGAGGGGAAAAACAAAAAAAGCCTCAGAGATACTAGTGATTTTCTGAAAGGTTGTAAAACATAATGCAGTGCAACATACAATCACCAACACACACGTGAACCTGTGCTGGAAGCTGTGCTGTCCTCACAGGCAGCGTTATTAGCCAGTCCTGCAGGCCGACGCCTCCCAGCAGTGAAGCAAACACACAACCACAGTACAAACAACTCAAGACAAACCTGTCAAATTTAACACATTTCTCACTTTTGGTCTTCAACAAATGTGCGAAGCTACAAAATCAATGGTTTTGAAACACATTTATCAAAAGTGCAATAGGAGCCGTGTATTTTCATTGGAGGGGTGAAGCAGGGCGTCATGGCTTATGAAAGGAGTGCCGGCAGCTCAGACATGCTTTTCTCTTATTTCTGTGGGGCTTTGTTCAGATTGACGGAGTGTCAGGCTAAATTTTGCTGGGATCTGATGCAGCACGTCAATTCTAACACGTGTGAGCTCAGTTCTTCCTTAGAAAAGCAAAATGTTTCAAAAAATATAGATATATGAACCTCAGCATCCAGTTTTGTCTCAAGAAAATAAAGCATTTTCAGTGGCAGGTGGAGCGTGACGCAGACACGCTACACGGTCGGCTGCAGCAACTCCTGGAGCCGACACAAGGTGTCCTTCAGCGTGAGAGCAAGTTTCTCTGCGTTCGTCTCCTCGCAGCAGTTGAAGGCGGTGATGGAAAAGTGGACGTGGTCGGCCTGAGGGTTGTAGCAAATGGCGTAGCCATCAGGAACGAGGGGGCCAAAACACATCACGCTGTCCGTGTTGGCAGGAACCTGATGAAGCAAAACAACAGCTCGTTAGTGTGACTCCCGAGTCTGTGAAACCTTTTCAAAAAATAAACTTCTTCTTTACAATCCCACCGGGATCCGCCCCAAAGAGCCCGACTACGATCGCGCCGACAATTGTGATCACAAAAACACACATTTAAAAAAACGCTGACAACGTTTGAAGGGTGTCAGCAGTTCCACCATTCTGTGATCTGGTCCATCTGAAATGATATGAACCCTCCCACAAGATGGCGCTGGCTAAAATAATCTGTGCTGGGGGAAACTTCCACACAGCCTGTTGCTGAGCGGGAGGGTGGAAAAGTGGCGAAACGCCGCCCGTTACAGCAGAAGAGCCACTGACCTCCGAGCTGGAATGTGTCATGGAGACGCCTGAAGTTAATGGGCATTAAACACGGCAGAAGATCGGGGGCCCAAAACTACCAAAAACACACACCTGCCCGGTTCTGAGCTTCCAGTGAGTCGCCACGCCGTACGCCGTGTCCATGAAAACTTTTGGGATACTGTATCCTTCCTCGATGGCCTGCAGCTTAAGGCCCAGCAGGTGGCGATCAATTCCATGTCCCTTAAAGGCCTGAGCAGGAGAAAACCAAAACCTGAGTGGACAAGCTTTTAACATTAGAGGAGGAGGAGTTTGGCTCTGGTTCACCTGTGCAATCAGCTCTGAATAAGCATCCACAGCTTCTCGGAACAGCTGGACTTTGGCTTCCCGCTGAGGAGGAATCAAAAACTAATTCTGCTGCCTTTCAAACCCACAAACGAAGCTTAAAAGAAGCTGCAGTTTCTCACCGACAGCGACGCATCATCAAAGGCCAGGATGAACCTGAGGGTCTGATTTATGGGCGAGCGCACAAATTCAGTCCGTCCTCCTCGAAACATCCTTTGAGAGACCATGTCGCAGGTGGCGCAGACCTCGTTGTGGACTCTGGGGTGGAAGCAAACGCTTTAAAACCTAAAGAGATCAGATCCTTGGCCTGTTTAACTGAAGACAAACCAGAACTTCCCGTCTTCTTAACCGCGTCACGGGTAGTTATGCGAACTAAAGGGCTGTGGCGCCACCCCTCACCTGTAGTAGGCGAGCTGCATAGCCACCTGGATGAAGGAGTGAGGACTCAGCCTGTGTTGCTTGGGAAGCTCCTTGCCAAACCTCTTGAAGTTGAACACGTTCACGTCAAGATCATTGATCAAACTATCGGAAATTCAACACAGTAGTTTGGATTTTAAATGACATCATTCTGAACTCAAATTTCACGGTGCTGTGCTACATCCTGAGGTGTGACACACAACGTGCACGTTACAAAAACGCCCATTTAGGGAATAATCAGACTTGTGCTCTATATCAAGACATTTCTTCTGATTTAACAAAGCAAAATGAAGAAAGAAGAGTGATTAAAGATATTCTAGGACATCAGAAACATGCTTGTATTCACCATTCGTTTGCTAATTACCTGTACGTATGCATATTATATGGCTCAGTACGCATTTACAAATCAGTGTAGCGATATTAAAGGAATAAAGACCGATAATAACCAACTTCTGATGAATCAAAATGCAGCCGCTGGAGTTGCGAGCGAGGAGGACTTGGAGCAGCATTGTCACATTAGAGAATTCACACCTACATGTCG
The DNA here is from genome assembly GCF_901000725.2 of Takifugu rubripes. NCBI lineage: Eukaryota > Metazoa > Chordata > Actinopteri > Tetraodontiformes > Tetraodontidae > Takifugu > Takifugu rubripes. The sequence goes on along the minus strand of NC_042296.1, from coordinate 13,065,633 downwards.
AGGTTCTGCTTGGCATGTTCTATGTCCCTCTTAATTTCTCTGTCTATGTGAAAGTAAAGCTTCTTGGGCATTGGTAGCGGGACCAGCGGCGCCCTCTTTGGGTCTGGTTTCTCACTGCGGCCGGGAAGATACACAATGATTGAAAATGAGTGACGCCGAATAGCACAAATCCAAATTATATATATATTTAAGAACACGGGTGCTTAGCCAGCGATAGCCACATGCTAAAGCTGTCCTCCAGGTCAATAAGAGAATGTGATCACATCTCACCAGTAGTCAAGGATGTGGTGCAGCAGTGTTGCTATGGGGGGGCCCTCGGCAGTGGCTTGTTCGTATAAGAGGCCCCAGGAGCCATCCTCCCCCACCACAAACTGCTCAGACAGAGACGAGGGTCAGACCATCACCACCACACGTTCCTCAACCTGCTTTAAGGTCTTTTGTTCACCTGCAGTGTTTTGTCAAACCAGCGGTTCCCACTGTTGGAAAATGTCCCGCCTCCATGCAGAACCTGAGCTGCCTTACGGCTGGCATACCTGTCAATCAAATATGGCACAGAGGAGGGTCAACACACATTTGGACCTTTTACTTGGCACAAAATACACAGATCTATTAGGAACACACTAAAGTGTACAACAATATGTGGTCATGAGCTGTTTAACAAATCAATATGTGAAGAAATACATGCAGATGTTCTCAGTCAGGGAGCCTTGAGAACATTCAACTGGACTTAAACTGGTTAACACATTCAGACAGAGGCTGGTCCAGATCTGGACAGACGATTAGGGACACTCGTTAGGCAGCAAGGTTCATTTTTTAAACTGGGAAAACCTCCACTGGCCAGAGGAGGCTGTCCTGGGATCCCTCTCCAGAAAGATCCCCCCACCAACAACCTCCACACTGCATTGATACAACTCTGGGATTCCCTCCAGGTAGAAAAAAGCCTCTTGAAGAAGTAAAACATCTTCAAAAAGCTGAAGGAGGGGTTCAGGCTCTGGAGCCAAAAGTAAAGCAATACAGGAAATACAGCCATTTACACCGAGACAGGAAGTGTGGACCAATACGTTAGTCAGACGGTTAAAAATGACCAGAAAGATGCATTTGAGGAAGAGTGAACTGGTAAAGTGGCCGACGTTTCCTTGGTATGGAGGCGTTTTCCTGTGTATTTTAGCCCCGGAAGCAGCAGCTTTACAAACAGCAACGATTATTGGGACGATGCAGACGTGACTGGCGGGGGGGCCAAGCTTGACTGGACCCCTTTATAGAAAGTCTGGTTGCACTAATTATGCACGACAATCGAGAGTCAGGTACTCTGTTGTGGACTTAGAAATACCAGCGTGTGTGTGTGCGTGCGTGTGTGTGTGCGCGTACTTCTCATCCGATATCCTCATCACTGGAGAATCCAGACACAAAGAGAAAAGGCCCGTCTCTATCATCCGCACAGACTCTCTGTTTAGTTTATCTGAAACACACGTGGACAGACACAATTATTTTAAATTATAACGTTTCACACAGGATAATAAACTACTGGATATTCCCATTTTCATGGGTGCAATAAACAGGACAGTTCTAATATCACATCATTAGCATTAGCCAAGCCTCCCGCTAACACAGGCTGGACCGGGACCCACCTGTCAGCAGACGGTTGTAGGCCTGTCCCCAGGTGTGGCGGTGCTCGCTGGTCAGGATGCCCATTGGCTCCTTGTCCGTCTTCCAGGACTGAGAGCGGATTCTGAGCAGCTGACTGTGGATCTGAGACTCGGTGAGCCGAGAGCCGTCGCTGTTGTAAACCTCCAACTGGAAGAACTGCATTTACAGCAACAGTTAGCAGCTGAGACGTTCGCACTGGTCGCGAGGATTCATCGGGTTTCGAGTGGACCGATGAGGGTGTGCGGCTGTCTCCACAGGCCACCGTGGACTAGCGCTCTGCTTTGTGTTCACACGCCAACGAATGGGGCCTGGTTCCAGGTCCTCGCCACTCTGGAGCCCGTTTTCAGGCGTGGACAGCCCGGTGGGAGCTAAAGTGCACGAGCTGGTGCCGCCACGAGGCTCCTCCTGGCCTTTCAAACGCAGAGGTGCGGAGCAGAGAGGAGGGAAGCGCTGCGACCTCACCTGATAGTTCCTGACCACCGTGATGTGTGTGGGAGAGCGGCGGTGGTGGGTGACGTAGTCGTGTTTGGGACCCGGGATCCTACAGGAGGAGAAGAGGAGGGGGTAGAGCTCCATGCACAGGGGCTTCCCTCGCATGTGCTCCACCGGCAGCTGGCCGCTGAGACGCAGGAAAACAGCCTTTAATATTCAGAACGGTCAATAACCCACAAGATATTCTGATTAACAACAACAACAACAACAACAACAACAGATTATTCTGATCGTACTTAACTGCCACAACATTTTAGCAATAAGATCAGTAAAAATGTTCACAACAGACCCACCTCAAGATACAACATGTTCACCTAATGAGATCAGGTCCTTTTGAACCAACCAAACTAAAACTCCACCTTTAATCCACAGTGATTAACGTGCAGGTAAATCTGGACGCAACTCACGTGTTGATTTTGGCCTTGAAGTCCAGAACTGCTGCGATCAGTTTGGAAGCGAACCTGGGAGGAGACAAAGGTCATGAGAGACAACAGAAATCTGCTTGTTTCCATGGAAACCATGGAGGGGTTTGGTAGGTTAGGACCTGTTTTTACCAGGCTTTGGCAAACACCACGCTCACATTTGTGCTCCCCTTAGAGACACCACAGGGCTACCGTGCACCCCCGCAGAGCAATATATGATTTTAACCTAAACATTAGCTGGTGAGCTAACTGCGCTCTAAAACCACTGATAGACTTGTGGAGGTCATCACATCAGGGTGAAGCCCCGTGCTGCTCCCCAGCACCGCTGCTGGACCCTCCCCAGCACCGCTGCTGGACCCTCCCCAGCACCGCTGCTGGACCCTCCCCAGCACCGCTGCTGGACCCATTCAGGCTCCGACTGGACGTCCATGTTTCACCTGCCTTTCATCACCTGCGCAACATCGCTAGCGTTCAGCCGTCCTGTCCAAGCCGATGCAGAAAGAGTCGTCCCTGTTTTACTCTGGATCATTCTGGACCCTCTCCAACGTTCAGAATCCATTTTAAAAACTTGCATCGTCTTATTTAATGACCTCAGAACTCCTCATAATCCAGCCAGTGCTCTTAAATGGCAGGTTTCCAAACGGTGGACTTTGTTTCCTTTAGCATCAGAACCTTCGTCCACCAACTCCAAGATGTCTAAAGGTGGCGCTGATGTTCTCCGTATATGTGGCATCTACAGCTCGCGACCCCACAGGTTCTGCCCTTGTTCCTGACCCAGTTTGAGGCTCTCAGGGCAGATGGGAGCACGCGTGTGCAGCCTGTAAAGCCCTCCGAGACAAACGAGGTTTGAGATTCTAATTAAACTTCACCTGCGTGACATTAAGGCGGCGTTGGCGACACTTCTGTGATCTCCCATCAGGTTTTGTGTGCAATACTCACACGAGCTGGCTCCTCCAGCCATTATAATCCCTCCGTGGCAGAGAAATGGCTGGGCTTGAGTGCACGGGCAACGGTTGCCTGCTCTCCAGGTAGGCCCACTGGACCCAGGAGGGCGAGATCTGCACGGCAGCACCAACAGATGCAGAGAAGGTTGATAAGGATTTCAACAGCCTCACTCATTCAACCTCTTTCATTTATCCATGTACTTTTAAACACAAAGCTGGTCCAGATCTTCAGGCACTGTAAATCCTAAATTAAAGTGTCTGTGGACAGAACCGCGCGCTTGAACAAACATGGCAGCACTTTTCGTGCACACACCCATGTCAAGCTGCACCATCTGTCACAGTTCCCACACCGAGTCCACACACACACACACACACACACCCACCCAGTTTTTGGTTAGCATGGCTCTCCTTTCCAGGCCCTCCTGCAGCTGTGGGCCAAGCCCGCCCGACCTGCCGAACTCCTGAACCATCCTTCGCGTGTGGCTCAGTTCTTGGGGGGGCAGCAGTGGCTCCAGGGCCTTCAGGTAGCCCTGCAGGGTCTGAGCTAGTGGGGGCACCGGCTGGGACGGCACGGAGGAGAAGAAACACGCATCCAGCCTCTGTGGAACCTGAAAGTGAACACAACCGAGGCGGTTTGGAAACAGAACCCGCCTCCCCGTTAATAACACCGGGCCGCCATATTTGGCTGCAGAGTCGCACCAAGAACAAATGGAAGTCCAAAACTCACAAGGGCCAGCCATGTCCGCCTCCCCGCTGGAACCCTCCGCAGAATCATGCTTCCTTTAATCACAAATCCGCCCCGTGGAGCAGCAAACGCAGCTTTGCGTCGAGATGTGGGAAGTTTTGCACAATCGTGTTTCAAACAGCCAACAGCGCTCCGATAAGTGTCCTCATCGCTCGACAAACACGCCGCCTTTCAGGAAACGTGCGAACATTTTCAGCAACCTGAAAACGGGAGATTAGTTTCTCCAGGGCGCGAGCATGCAAACTCGCACGTACGGACGCTCAGCGCACACGCGTTGACGTAGAAAGGCTTCCGCTGTCGGAGCCCAGGGTGCGATACCGCCCCCGTCCACAGGGTGTCGCTGCTGCACAGTAAGGACATCACAAAAGGAAATAAATATAAAGTAGCCTACAGATACAACAGACACAAGTTTTTCCAGAAACAATTATTGGAACCATTTATTTATTTTTCTGTTCTATTGAAGCCAGCTTCTTAAATTATTATAGAAAAAATACCTGCACAGAATTTGCATCCTTATTAAAATTAAATTGTAAACATCATATACAACACAAGCACTGAATTCTGACTCCAAGAAAGCCAAAAATTTAAACACTGTCTGTAACAGAAGGAAAAATAGCAGAAGAAGAATCCTTTATTTGGTCCCACGAGGGGGAAATGACAGTTTTATCACACTTGTTTTGTTACATACAAAACACAAGTAACATACATGAACATACATACGAGCACACGCACGATCATTAAGGGGGAGGAGCTTTGGGGGTTTGGTACCTTGGTCACCTTAGCAGTGCTCTGAAAATGCTCACTTTCAGTTAAACTGCTTGTTAAATCACCTTTTTCTCAGGAACATTCAGTCATGGAGAAGAAAATCTCTCTGCTAAGTGTTGAACTTCCACTATCTTGGCTGTTATCTTTCACCCTGAAATCTGACTCAAACCGGACCTTTACAACGCACGCACACATTGCACCAACCATTCATGCCTCAAATACCTGCTGACAGGCTTCAGGTCAAAGAGAAATATTGTACAGAAATCTCATCTGCGTGGGCAAATCCAGCAGGCACACAAAAGCAGATGCTAAAAACATCCTTCGGAAAGTGTCGCACACCGAATGAAACACATCCAATTAGACCTGTTTCTTATCATGTACCTTACTTAGAATTCACATTTCCATTTCTTTAAAATATAATCTTTATAATACAACATTCACGGAAGTCCTATAGTACAAAACATAACAGTTTTACCGGACACATCAATGTTAACCAAATGTTTTTTAAAAAATCCCGTATTATTCACCAAAATGTTGGTGATCTGACCACATGGCGAGATGGCGTCTAGCAAGACTCATCTGGAAGAGAGACGGAGATGGGATGTAAATATTGGGAATCTATTCTAATATCCTGATTTCTCTTTAAGATTCTTCATTTCTTTATCGTCATCGCAGAAAAAGAGAAATTTGAATTTAAAAAACGAGGGTGTTTTCTCCAATGAAACTAACTCACGAACGCTTAACGTCAAAACATGAAGCAAACTTAGTTCAACCATCTTTGTCACATAAAGTACTGGATACAAAGCAAATATGTCCTTCAAAGCAACTTTTAGACTGTTTTCAGCAGCTAATCTAGCCTAATATTTGACCTTTAACCTGACCTTTGGTTTGCTAGAGAAAGTGCGATTCTCTCTTACCTCGTTACAGTGTCATGAGACAAGGTAGCAAAAAAGCTAATAAAACATCAAAGAAATGTAGACAGTATACTACAAAACATATTATTAGCCATTATTATTTATTCAAAGGTTTATGTCATCAAATATGGGTCACAACAATGTTGTTTTGCTCAATTCAACTTGAAATAGTAATTTTTATAAGTATTATTTTAATATCAATAACAAAATTTTATATTTTTTACTTTTACCTTATGTGAAATCATACTATAATAAAAGATATGACTCCATATGACAGCAGCTCTACTATTTTGAAAACTATATATCTCTGAATGCTCTCCTATTTCACATTTTTTAAGTCAGCGAGAAATTTAAAAAAAGATTTTACATCTACTATAACTAAATCAGAATGTATCACGTTAACTGCATGTGTAATACTTGCTTAGGTTTGAACAGCTAGCTGAATCCCAGTATAGTTGAGACGTCTTTAAAGGGTATATGGTTTGGTTTTATTCTTAAAATATGATAATAAGGTCTCACTTTGCCATGACAACACTTTGCCCCTCCCGTTAAACGGGAGTAGAGCTGGATATCCAAAACATGTGTAACACAGTAACTTCCAGGTATCCGTCAGGTTGTTTGGCCTGTTTTTAAATCAGATCGATATGGTTTTGCTTTGCTTTTTCTTGATTTACATCTACTTGATGGAGATTAGGAACAGAGATGACAACAACGCCTGAAAATCCAACAACAGGAACAGTCTGAACCAGTGAGGTCACTCACTACACGTTATGCTTCCTCAGAAGGGGGTGACACTTGCCCACTCTTACACCTCGTCCCAGGCCAAGTCCCGGGCTTTTGGGGTCTTTGGACGTGAAGGCTCCTGCGTCTGCATCAGCTTCCCCTTCCTGCCTCCACAGGCCATGAGGGTGGGGGCTATAGGCCATCATGGAGCTCTCTGATGGGTACTCACACACTTGCTCCAGCTGATCCTCATCGAAACACACCTTTACCTGAAAACAAAAGCTGCTATTATTGCACGTTCATTTTATCACACCTCATCTTTCAACTATAACCAGATTCATTCAATTCAAATTTCACACACAAACGTGTAGCATGGAAAAAGTTAGGGGTTGGGGTTATGGTGAGGGTGGCCACATGAGTGGCTACGCTTTCCTGCATGTGCAGAAGGGCCGTTTATACCTGAGGTTGTGTGAAGGTTGGGCAGGGGAGCCCATCTGCAGTGTTTCCTGGAATCACAGCTCAAGCAGAGTGTGAAATGTCTTCACAGCCAACCAGAGTTACAGCAGAGGGGTGAAACTAAGAGCTCTGCTTTGGAACGGCCAAATCATGCTAAAGCGCAGGAGGCTAATCCCCCCTCCTTGAACCCGATTAAACAGGGCTAACACAGCGTGAGACTGGGCGACAGGCAGAAAGCCGGAGACAGAGGGAGAGACAGGGAGGTTTACTTTACCTCCCGTTTTAGTTTTTTTTAGTTTTGAACTTTGTTTTCCAAACTAACCAACATTTGGCAATTGGAGCGTTTCTCGAGAACACAGAACATTAGCCAAAAAAAGACCGATATCACCTTCTAACCCTAACTCATATTTGATCCTAGAATCACCAATGGATCATTTTAGATTTATTGAACAGGAAAACAAAGACAAAACTGAAACAGGAGCCAACAAGGTGACACACGTTCTATGTTCTGACTGGGAGGCGGGTGTGACGCCCTGAGGTGGTCAGAGAATCCACCAAGTAATCACCACATTAGTCAAAGAGAGATCGTGGCTAGGGACAGAATTATTAAGCTGTTATTCACTAATAAGTGTGTGTAAGATGAAACCATCTCTTCCATTCTGCTGCAGATTACTACAATCCAGTCTGTAGAGGCAGATGGTCCAGGACTGGAACAGGTCAGTGTTTGAGTCTTAATGGTTTATTAAAGGATTGCACGTCACTTGCTTGTTTGGAAGAAGTGTATAAGAGGAAATGAGCAAGCGCGCACGTGCGTGCACACACACACACACACACACACACACACACACACACACACGCACACACACACACACACACACAGTAACAAACAGTGTTGAACTGAGTTAATCAGTCTGTGTGTAATCGGTTTTTCTTTTTGGACAATTCAGTCAACCATCAAAGTGCTAAATTTTCTTGTTGGTGTCAGACGGAGGATCTCCAGCCGACTGTCGGAGTTCAAGCAAGAGAACAACCCAAAAGCTGCCAGCAGGTGATCATCTCATCCAAACATTATGAGTCTGGTGGAACAAATGTAGCGTCCTTTTAAAGATGAGATTTATGGGAGCAAGCTTGTCTTTCAGGCTTTTCTGTTGCTGCAGGCACCTACATCTGCTTCACTCTTTTGATCTTTGACATCATAGTGATAAACTAGATGATGGTCCTCACATGAACAGGCCTGATGGAGGGGTGCGGAGGGCCAGAGACAGAAGAGCTGCTGGTTTCCTACTGAGATCTTTCTGTTCAGCTGCAGAAACCAGCTATGCTAAACAAAACAATGACGTTCTTGAAACATCCCTGCCCACACTTTTGGCTCCTGTAAGGGAAGATAAAGAGTCCGAAGTCTTTGGCAGAAGCAAAGAGCCCAGCAGACGATTCCAGGATAGGTAAGAATCAGGATGTCGTGCTCGATAAGGCTTTAACCAGCTTAGGTCAGTCTCTGTGAACACACTTCTCAATCAAAAGGGATGTTCTCACGGTGAAAGGAGATTCCGCCTGACTGCCCAGCAGGTGACATGAGCCCCTGCCCTCCGGACCACCACTGCTAAAGCTAATAAACCTTGAGAAGATCCAGCCACTGTAAACTAAGTCAGACTTTTGCTTGCAGCAACAACACTCACCCTTTTTGCCGTCCCTTTGTTCTTGACCAGGCAGGACCTTTCAAGATTCTGGTATCCACCGATCACCTCAATCTCTTCTACCGTGGGGTACTTCTTCTTGGCTGGTTCTGCCACATTGGAGGATGTTGGGGCCTGCAGCACTGTGGTCGTTGAAGGGGGGGCGTCCGCTGCTGTGGCTCCTGCTCCCGTTGCTGCCCCTCCTCCCTCAGTCCTCAAGGCAGTCTTCCTTGGGCAGATTGTAATAGTGGCCCCTCTCTTGACATTACCACCAGAGGCACTCCTGATGGAGAAGAGTGTGGGTGATGGGCTGGGCGAGGGAGACACACTTGGAGACGGGGTTGGAGATGGTGAGCTTGGAGAAGATGCTGGAGTCTGAGTACAGTCAGATGGTCTCAGAGCGTTGTCCAGGGACGGACCCCTGAGAACTGAAGGGACGATGGTGACAGTTTGGTTAGATTGTTTGAGCAGTGATGTTGGAGACTGAACACGTTGAGGAGTCACTACGGTGTTAGAGGTTTCCTCATCTTCTTCCTGTGTCTTAGTGTTGAAATGTTCTTGGTGATTTGACACTTCCCTGGAGCTTTGCTGTCCTCTGACTGTGGAACCTGTTGATGTGCAAGTCCTCAGCTCGTCCTGCTCTTTCAGATGAAAGTGCTCGATCTGTCGTTGCATCATCTGAATACCAGAGATATCCTCTCCGGAGGAAGCCTTGCTGTCACCCTGCTGTGCATTTGAAAGAAGAGGTTTCACTTTTACAAGGTGCACTGATGGGATGTCTACAGGCCTCTCCCTCAGACAAAGGCCTGACCTGGAGCCAACTGTGCCCAAGTTGTAGATCCGGCTCATGGCTGCGAGGGAATTGGGATGAGGAGGCGATGTTTTCTCCTCCAACTCCTCTTCCGAGAACTCAGTTTCCTCTTCCTCCTCTTCTCTGTTGCCACCGCGGTCCCAGTGTAAATTCAGCAATTCTTCTTCATGTCTCAGAAGGTCGTCCTCATCCTCGGATATTTGCAGGCTATCACAGAACAGCTCCGAGTCAGAAACAGTTTCTTTACTCGGTACTTCCTCCCTTTTGTCACTTTGTGAGTGTGGAGCAGAGACAGGAAGCTGAGGGCAGGTTTTCAACTCGCTGACTTCCTGTTTGGTGTCTAAAGCAGTCATGAGTGCCTGTTCTGCTGCTTCATTCGGCCAGTTTTGCATCTGAACCTTGGCTTCAAACTCCTCCTCTTTTTCAGTTCCCTTGTCGTCGTCTCTACTCTGAGCTTGGTGATTGACATCCATTTGATCACTCTCACCTGCATCTTGTGTCTGTCTTTGTCTCAACTTCTCTAGTTCTTTTTGTCTGATTTTCTCACGCAGGGACTCGATTCGGCTCAGAGGTTTTCCAATCCTCCAGCTGTCCCTCCTCTCAACTCCTTTACCCTCTTCCTGGTTTTGCTCCTGGTTGCTTGGAATCAAACTTTGACTTTTCTCCGTTTCTTCAACAACATAAAACACAGTTCTGGGGATTTGAAACTCCAGAGGTTCTGAAGAAATACACTGTGGAGATTTTAGTGCCACATCCTCCACGAGGTTCTCTGATCCGGTTTCACCATACTTGTGCTCTTCTGGTCTTTTCTCTGTTGTCATGTCAAGAGTACCTTTAAAACTCCTTATTTTATGGTTGTTATAAACAGATCTGTCTCCTATCTTTTCTATTTTACTGATGAGTTCCTCTGTTTGTTTTGACAACGCGCAGTAGGGCTGCGGCCCTGCGCTGCTCCACTCGAGCCCTTCGTGTGGCTCTTGTGACCTGTTTGTGGCAGAAGGTAAATTCGAGCACTCCGTTACAGCTGACTCGCGTCTGTCCTGACTCTCAGTGGAAGCTGTGCTGCAAAGCTCTGCTGAAGTACCTGTGATCTGAGTCTTTTGCACCATATCAGGGGAGAGTTGACCTTGGAATGCCTCATCTCCCCAGACACTCGGCACCTTTGTACCAGATCCCTGCCCCTGTGCGTCTGGCTCTGTGCTCGGCCTTGGCTCTGGGGGCAGGTGCTTTGCCTCTCCTTCAGCTCTGGCTCTCCCATCTTGCCTGATTGCCACTCTTCTAGCAAATGAGACTCCCTCTGTGTTTTTGACAGATGCCACTGTGAACCCCTCACCTTCATTTCCTGACCTTTCATGACCCTTAGCCTCATCGGGGTCAAGTTTTTCACTTTCAGTCTTGTGCTGAATGGAGATGTCTGTCTCGTCCTTCCTCTGCGTAGAATCTCCCTTTTCATCATTATTTTTTACATTTCTCTCTGTGTACTTCCCAAGCCTGTCTTTGTCTAGAAGTTGCACACGTCCCACTTTGGAGGTGGTTTCCTTCCCCGTACTGGCTACATTGATCCAGGCCGCCACACACTTTTCTGAGCGTATCCTGTCACGTCTTCTGCTGTCATTACAGTCGGGATCCCCTAAACAGTTCTCCTTAGCACAGATGACGCGATCAGAGAAGCTAAATGAGCGTTTTGGCACTCCTTTCAACGGCGTATTCCTCCCTTTGTGTGCATCAGATTGGCTGTCATCTTCGTCTGAGTATTTTCTCCTCCCAGGTCGGAGGAAATTATCAGAGCTTTTGGATCGTGATGGGGGCTTTGGGTGCTCTCCGAATTTACTCAGCAGCTGGCTGACCCTCCCTCCTCTGTCCACTAACACATTGTCCTCCAAGCTATCCTTCCTGTCTTCCTTGACAACTGTTGCCTGGCACCAAGGTTTCTCTTTTTCTCTCAACCAGGATAGATCTGATCTGAACTCCCTGCCCATGCTCTCCCACTTTCCCTCCGTGCCAACTTTCATCTCACCATCTTCTCTACTTTTTGTTCCTCTTCCCATGGCATTTCCTTCTTCTGTGCTTTCTGATGGCTTTATGATCAAAACCTCTGAGGCTCGAATCTCAGTGATGCTTCCTCCTACAGAAAGTATCTCTCTTAGGTCCACCTTCACACCACTCTTCTCTTGGTGGTCTTCCTTACTCTTCTCCTTCTCCGTGTCCCTCTGTCTGCCCCTTTTGTCATCTCTGTCCTGTTCAATGATGATGATATTGTCAGCTCGGATGGTCCGAAGACAGGGGACATGGGGCGGCAGAGAAGTACTTAAAGTATCTGACTCTTTATCCTCCTCATCGTTTCTCACTTTGAGAAAATCCCATTCCCTGGCAACACCTCTGACAGACTCTCTGCACTGGTTCTTATCCTTTCCCCATCTACCCCTGCTTTTGTCTGGTGCGTGTTCCTGGCTTCTGTCCCAGCCTTTCTCTTTTTGACAACCCTCGCTTAAATCTCTGAATCGCTCTATTTTTGATTCTATGTCTCTTCCTCGTAGTGGCTCCCCATCCTGAATCTGCAGGCTCAGCTTCTCCTTTTCCCTGTCCTTAGGTTCCTGGACATTTCCTCCCTCTGCATCCCTGCCCTTCCTCCAGGGGGTCTGGGTGCGAATGAAAGGGTTTTCATGAACAGGAACTATAGTTTCCACAGAAACCTCACTGACTGGTTTCACCTCAGCTTCCAGCCATTGTCCAGGATCAGGACTAGTTGATATGTCGCTTCCCAAATAATTGGTTGAACAGCTGTCCATGTCACTCAGACCCTCAGAGGCCGACCTGCCATCCATGTACAGCAGACACACATCTTTCTCCTTTTCTTTGTCACTATCTTGCTTTGCTTTCCTTCGCTGAATGATCCCTCGCTTCCAGGCAGGCATACTGGCGAACTTCTCCTCCTCCAGTTTCTCTCTCCGCTCTCGCTCCTCCTCCTCTCTCCTCTTCCTCTCCAGCAGCAGTTGCTTCCATTCCGGCAGAGAGGAAACAGACATAACGGAAACGATGCTGAGAGTCGGACAAAAAGGTTGGCTTTGTTTCTTCCGGGCCTCCGGGGAAGAGTCCTGCTGGGAATAGATGATGTAAATCGGTCCGTTGTCACAGATAGGTGAAGTAGACCTCATCTTTTGGTGCATCATACAACATGTCATCAACATCAACATGTAAACTTCATCTGACATGAAGTCAATTTAACACAGGAAAACCGTGCAGATCATTGAGCTCTCTGTCCTCATCCGCCACCCTGAACAGAATAATATCAAAGGATATAAATGAAATAACCTAAAATCCAAGCAACATAATGCACAAATTAGGTTCCTAACATTGCCTGGACTCTTTGATAAAGTTCAAAGGTTAAACTCACCAGAATCTTGTTTTTGCAAAGATCTTAATGTGTCGGCGTCGTCATCATTTATGCTTCTGTAAAGTGCTCCCGTCTGAACAAACCAAACCCAAACACGTGTTATTATATTAAAAGATAATCAGTGCTGTCAGTTCACAGCTGAAATGGCCGTATGAGCCAGTCAAGCAGCCTCGGACTGTCTGTGGATGTGGTAGTAAATATTCCCAGCTTCAGGGAGGCAGCACTGTAATCCCATAATTACATTACATTCCGTCAGAAGAGTTTAGTGGCACAGACCATATTGTGGAACCTAAGAAAAGCGTCTAAAGACTGCAGCCGTCTGCCCGTGCAGTCACTTCCCCCTCCCCCGTAACTCCTCTCATCCCTTCGTTCCACGGGGTTAAAGGGAGGAGGAGGAGGGAGGGGAGAGAGAGGGAGGAGGAGGAGGGGGAGAGGAGGGAGAGGGGGGAGGAGGGGGAGAGGAGGGGGGAGGAAGAGAGAGGGAGGAGGGAGAGGGGGGAGGAGGGAGAGGAGGGAGAGGGAGGGAGGAGGAGGAGGGGGAGAGGAGGGAGAGGGGGAGGAGGGAGAGGAGGAGGGGGGAGGAAGAGAGAGGGAGGAGGAGGGGGGAGGAGGGAGAGGAGAGAGAGGGAGGAGGGCGGGAGGAGGGAGAGGGAGGAGGGGGGGAGAGGAGGGTGAGGAGAGAGAGGGAGGAGGAGGAGGGAGAGGGGGGAGAGGGAGGAGAGCGTAGAAGGGAGGAGGAGGAGGGGGGAGAGGGGAGGAGGGGGGAGGAGGAGGGGAGGAGGGGGGGGAGGGGGTGCTGCTGAGCACAAAGCTGCAGGAGTTTACATAAAGACATAAACAGGAATAATACAAATCCTAATTTTAATGGTGTTTCTTTGGAACCTTAACGAGCGAGTGGAGGCAGCGACCCAACGTTGGTGAACGTGAACGTTTCTGATCCAAAAGAATAAAAACAGTCAAGGACAATACGATATAATATATTACAGAAAGAACATCACACTGTAACAACCATTTATTAAACATGTAATAACAATAAGGCCACATTAAAAACTGCCAGTAGAGGAACTGATCACACGATTCAGCTGGTTCAGAATCCACTGGATGCTTGTTAATAATGAACTCAACATAATATTAAATATTATGAATAGTAATTCTCGTGCTCTTTAAATAGAATCAGACTCATTAACACACCCTCATTTCTGTAATAAACTCAACCCCTTTTTACAAAACCACTGTGAAATAACAGGTGAGAGATCTCCCCTGTTGAACAGTCGTGGATGGATGAACCTGGAGGATAACGGCCTTTCACTTCTCCTTGTGGTGGCTAAAGTCACTCGTGTCGCTGTGTTGCTGGAGGGTCAGAATCTTGGTCTTAAGTTGGCTGCAGAGGTATTTCAGATCCTGTGTGTCCAGGGAGTGGGCCAGAGCCAGGTAGGCGGTCAGTGTCCCTGCCAGCAGGAGGCGATCCAGGGACAAGGCTGGCAGGAACCACAGCACCACGCACAGCTCCAGGAACACCGGGTGGCGCAGGTGGGTCAGCAGACGCTGGGCCCCCGGAGACTGGTGAGGGGGCGGTTCCCCGAGACCGAGACAGTCGTAATAAACCTGCCAGAACACAGACTCAGATCACTTTTATTACTTCTAATTCTGGGTCTCATTTTCAGTGAAATTCAATTTAACCATTGCTAAAAGTAAATATAGATCCTCTACGTGCACGTCGAACCTTTTAACTGTGCACATTTGCTCCCTGTATTGTTAAAGCTTGATTGGACAAACTGAACATGGGCTTATTAACCTGTTTGATTCCCATTAGTTCTGGGTAATCAAAGATGATGATGATACTGCAGATTATTGCCCAACAGATGAAGTGCAGCAAAAAACACAGGAGAGGGAACCAGATGCTCCAGGGGGCGTGACGCACTGCCCACAGGCAGGGGGCGCCAGTCACGGGCTGCCAGTAACGTATTAAAACCTGAAAAACGAGAAAATAAATAAATGTGCTAGAAGTGTATTTCCAACGGTAGGAAAGACGAGGAGGAGCTGCCCCACCTGGAGGGCCAGCGCTGTGGTGAAGCAGTACGCCGCCCTGGCCAAGACCCCCAGCACGGACCGCAGGGTGTGTTTGACAGGTGACCAGGCCAGCAGGCTGTGCTGAGCCGTGAAGAGAGCCAGGAGAACCACATCCATGAGCAGAGAACTAAGAACCGAGCGGTCCTGCAGCGCCACCGACCACGGGACGGAGTCTTACGTGCAGGAAAAGAAGAAGGGATTCATATCAAATCAATCTCAAACTGCAAATAAAGTCTGATATAGTAGCACATGAAAGAATTCTAATATCACGTGATATTACCCCGCCGGGGGGTCGAGTGGTGGGAACTACAATGTGGTTTACGTCATGTCGCAAAAGTAAACTACAGACACGCCCAACGTGGGGCTCGAACCCACCACCCGGAGCTGAAGACTCTCGTGCGCCATTACGCGCATTTTCGGTGCAAATTCTTCTTAAATTCTACTTTTATTCAACACATATTGAGCGCAAATCAGCTGCAGTTAAACGAAGCAACTTACCTTGGCAGATTTTGGTTTCCCCGGTGATGTTGTGGTAAATGGCTCTAAACGACAAGAACCGAACTAAATCTGCCCCCGATATGAAAACAAACGCAAAATTAAGAAGAGACACCACGCACAGAACACAGCCACGCACCGTGACCGACGCCATTTCAAGCCGTAGTTAACACTTTCTTGCAGATGCCAAACCCGGAACACAAAAAGTCAAAGCCCACTCGCTCCCTACCCACTACTCACTACTTAGGAAGCGTCTAGGACACTAAATAGTGCACTGAAACAGAAATGCTTCAACTTCTCTCACTTGGCCGGCGCTCTTTAGAACGCCCCCTCATGCGTTCCTGCGGTCCCGGAACCAACACATTAGTTCTCATCTCGCACTTCTGGACTCCTCGTTTCAGTGGCAACAGCGCCCCCTACAGCAACACGGCAACAGTTACAAGCGAATCATCGTCTCCGTCAAATATTTAAAGCAAGTTTCACACGAACGTTTTATTACAACAGTTAAACATTTTATTACACCAGAATAAAAAGGCCGAGATCTAATGGTTGATGGAGCATTAAGCTTCTAACTGAAGACTCTGGACCAATTGCGGATCGATTGCACCAAAATAAAAAAAGCTTTGTTCCACCCAAACACAAACATGAATTTTGCACATTTATATATAACATTCACACTGTGATTCAACTGGTAGCGATAAAATCTGGAGTTTTCCCCTCTACCTTTGTTTTATTTTTGTTGCTGTCACAAGGAATTAATCTTAGTTTATTTCATATACTAACTGAAGATGGTGTTTTGATGTGATAGACTCAAGTATCGATTAAGCCCATTTCTCTCGCAGTGCTCTGGTTGGACCCGAGTATTCATCTACAGCCGCCTTCAGAGCTGCATGCTGACCTACTGACCTCCGACCCTGCTGACCCACTCAACTCGACTCTGCCGGCAGCTTATTGGTGTTGAGGGGGTCCGGTTTGGCGACCTCAGGATCGGGTCTCTGCTCTTGATGTGGTCCTGTTGGCGTCATTGGCCCGTGACCTCCAACGATCACTGGATCGGTTCACCGCCACGTGTGAAGCGGCTGGGATGAGAATCAGCACCTCCAAATCCGAGGCCATGGTTCTCAACCGGAAAAAGGTGTGGAGTGCCCTCTCCGGGTCAGGGAGGAGATCCTGCCCCAAGTGGAGGAGTTCAAGTACGGCCATGAGCTTTGGGTCATGACCGTAAGAACAAGATCATGGGTACAAGTGGCTGAAATGAGCTTCCTCCGTAGGGTGGCTGGGCTCTCCCTTAGAGAGGGTGAGAAGGGTTTCTTCCTATTAAAGGGGAGTTTTTCCTGCCACTGTTGCTTGTTGGGGGTCAGACCCTGGGATTCTGGAAAGCGCCTAGAAACAATTTTGATTGTAACATATCTTTGGCTTGATTTTTAAAAAATACACACTAGACTGAATTTCCTATTGTGTGGACAGTAAAGATTGATTGATGTGTGTATTGTATTGTTTTGATTATGTGGGATGGGGTTCTCAAAGATTTTTGAGCAATATTTTTTCCACAGTATTTTGATGTAGCTGCTTTCTTTTTCTCACAATTTCTCCACATTTGGAGAATATTCTTTGACAGGGAACAGAAGATGCTGGGCTGCCTAAAAGCCTTTTGGCAGGATTGCAAAGCTTGAGGTACACATGGCCAGTAGGCTAGTGATCTTCTGATGTGGCCAACGGTGCGTCTATTCAATTTGTTATGGTGTCTGTTGTATTATTACATACTGTATTTGTGTTTGACAGTTTTCCAGCAGCTTTATGTTTGGCAGTGAAGTGCCTAATCATGGAGGAAGTATAACCGTGATACTTCAGCTCTATGGAACACAACGACCACCGCTCCTGAACAGAAAGTAATTTGCAAATAACCAAAGAGCTATTAATTAATATACATGAAGATCCACCATAGCGAGAGTTAGAGGAGGCAGCGGCAGTGAAACAAGTGCTAGGAGCGCAACGGGTGGCACTCAAAATAGTCTGATTATAAAAATCTAAAAACAAAGCAAAGCATCCATCTTCAATCAAACAATCATAGTCTAATTATGGTCTTTCAAACCATGTTGCAAAAAAGTGCAAAGACGCGTCGCAGCCTTCGCACATACGCAGTACAAATCGTGTTTCCGGGGCGGATGTAGACGCGGTTTGCACATGCGCAGTACCGATCGTGTTGGGCGGATGTAGACGCGGTTTGCACATGCGCAGTACCGATCGTGTTTCCGGGGCGATGTAGACGCGGTTTGCACATGCGCAGTACCGATCGTACGGCTCAGGTTTAGAACTGGGAACGATACTGAGGTCTTCGGTTATCTGGGGGGTTTCGAGGTAGGCAAACGCAATGTACCATAATCTTCTTATATAATGTGCAACCATGTTATATCTTTTTTTATGAGCATAAGTTCTTCCACGCCATACAAATAATTGAAGGAAATTACCTAGTGAGGCTAATATTAGCTCCCTTAATAAGCACTCCCAAGCCAGTTCTTTTAAAGGTTTTTTTGTCCTGTCATTTGGTGTATAGTTCGTTATGGCGTTATAACTATGTAATAACTGTTGTCATCGAACGTATGTGTGGTTAAATTGTTTTATGCCACGCTAAACGGAGCTGCAGCTCTTCATAATAGCCCTAATCAAGATTGTGATACCAGATTTGCCCTTTTTTCCTCAGCCACTATGGAGAATTCCAAGGAAGAGCAGCCCTTCTAAAACCTAAACAGAGCCCCAGTCACGCCCAGACAGGCAAGGCCACATCTTTTGCTTGCTGGAAACAAATGGTGTGGAGTCATGGAACAAGGTGTTGTAGACAGCCCTGTTGTCCTCGTCATCCGGGCTCCCAACCAGAAATACAGTGACCAGACGATCAACTGTTGCCAGAACTGGACGGTTGAGAAACTCAAAGCACATCTGTCAGACGTCTACCCGAGCAAACCTGTCAGTATTTCACATAAAACTTTCATTGTTCCCGTAATGACGGTGTGTAGATTCAGCATCTCATTCAGATGCGGTTGCCATCGTACAGGCATGATCAGAATTCCTTAGAGACTAGCAGAAGTGTTCTAGCCTTGTTTTACTGCCACCTAATCCACTGTTAAGACCTCCTGTTTTTTCCTCTTCTCTATTACTTTGTTCCATTTCAAAGTATATTGTAATAATATAATAATAATGTAATAATATTTAAATCTTTGTTGCATTTCTGATTTTTAGAGTTCCAAAGACCAGAGACTGGTGTACTCTGGGAAGCTCCTCTTGGATCACTGCACCTTGAAAGACGTGCTCAGAAAGGTAGCTCTATATGTTCCAGATGTGAAATATTTCAGTCTTGTATAGGTCACCCACACAACAGCTGGACCTTAGTCCACGTATGAACCTCACAAATTGCCCGCTGGCGCCATCAATAAATCTGGACATTTTTCGGGGTCGTGTTCTGAAAATTGAAGGCTAAAGAAATCAGTCATTAAAGTGTGAGCCTGCTTTAAAGGTGTGATGCTGCAGCTGTCCAGGGGTGCAAGAAGGGGGGGTATTGATGCTCAGCACCACAGAGGACTCGGCCCTGGTGTGAGCGCACCTGTACTCGCTCCGTAGGTGTGAGCTGACAGGAAATCGGCCCAAACTGAGGCTCGTTCATGGAGCCAATTAACTGCTGATTTATTGGCAAAACTGGGCAAAAAGCAACAGAAGCTAAACTTTGAATGTTCGTTAAGGGCAGAAATCATCATCATAACAAAGAATCAGTGGAATGAGTTCAAGGTAAAATCAAAGCTGTCTATCTTTGATTAATAACACGTCTCAACATTGAAGTAAAACGATTGGAAAATGCTTCTAAATATCAGGTCAATTCAGAGAAAAATCTAAAAAAGGGAATGAGTGAAAACAGATGAAACCACATCTGGACACAGGCATCGACTCCAAAATTGGACAATTTTCCTAATCGAAATTTGTCGAGCATTAGAAAAAGGGGGAAATGAAATGAGTCTGAACACACAAAGGTCACGTGCTTCCACAGCAGGACGAGTACCACATGCTCCACCTGGTGTGTCCCTCACGAACCCCGCCCAGCTCCCCAAAGCCCCGCCGCAGCCATGGTAACACACCTCAGGGGACCTCAGCTGGCTCCGCGGTGAGGCCCACGCACACTGCTCACACTTTTGGTTTCATCAGCCAGCACATTATTTCTCAATATGCAGCCTGTTTTATTTCATTTGTTCCAGTCCCTTCAAACCTCTAGTGGCCCCCCCACTGGCCAGCACAGCCAGTCCTCAGCAGCACAACGCAGCGATGGGCTCACGCAGACAAACGCACCTGCTCCCAGCCACCAAACGTATTTACAGCTGATGCAAAGGTAACATCACCTTCTCCACATCAGCGTGTTATTGCCTTCAAGCACCACCCAGCTGCAGCTGAGTGGGGGCAGGGAGCACCCACCAACAAGAATTCTGCGGTTGTTTCCGGCCCATTTTTGTCTGTGTGATGTCGGTATGTTGTCCTGATGTCGTCGTGGTCAGCGGTGACTGGCCGGCCTTCGGTGGGGCGTCTGCAGAAAGTGATCTGTTACCCAGTCAGGCCTCAGCATAAAGAACCAAGAGATAAGTGCCTGGATTTGCTGATGCAGCCTGTGTGTTTGCAGCTGGAGTGGCCACTCTCAGCACTCGGCTCACACCGACGCCAGGCACCTTTATTTCCACCCCATGAGCCTAATGTGGTGGCAGCAGTTGTACGCGCACCAGTACTACGCGCATTAGTAAGTCCAAACATGCCACTTTATTCCCTTTTCCTGTTTTGTTTCAACACTTTGACCCACTTTTCTCTCCTGCAGCCACTCACTGACGGCTTCCTCCCCTGGGCTACACCCCCCCGCCCAGTCTAACCAGCATGAGCCTCAAAGCCAGCAGCCTCAGGCAGCCCGCGCCAACCAGGAGGTCCAGATGAACGCGCAGGGAGGAGAGATCCTGAACGAAGAGGACCTGAATCGGGACTGGTTGGACTGGGTTTACACCATTTCCCGTGCCGTGGTCCTGCTCAGCATCGTCTACTTCTACTCGTCCTTCAGCCGCTTTGTCATGGTGATGATGGCCATGCTGGTGCTTTACCTGTGAGCGAACACTTCCTTTTACACCTGACTGCAGAGCCGCAGGCCCTGTCTGTTGTAGCACCAGGACCTGCAATGAGAGAGGTGCGATGTGTGCATGTGTGCAGGCACCAGGCCGGCTGGTTCCCCTTTAACCTGGAAAATGAGCTCAGGCTTCCTGGGGACCCAGCCAATCCTGAGGACATGGAGGAGGAGCCACAAAACCAAGATTTACAAGAAATGGTAGCTACCCCTCAGCTGTGCTCTTTTGCCCTGGCAGCAAAGACAACAAGACTCCACATTCAAATGAAACGTTTAGAGATTTTAGCCTTAAATGAATTTGTCAATCAGATCTGGTGAAAGTAGCCACAATACAGTGGTGGCTGAGTTTTTGGAGTCTGATTCAACATGTCACCCCTGTTCAGGATGGAGCAGTGGAAGACGGCTCCGATGACGATGTGGAGACGGGAGAGGAGGAAGACCCGAACAGTGCCGTGCCCCCGGGGTTCCTGTCATCGACATGGTCTTTTATTGTTACCTTCTTCATGTCTCTCATCCCAGAAGGACCGCAAAATGCTAACTGAACTAGCATAGCTCGCCACACTTTTCTAGAGGAGGGAGCATATTCGACCTGCTAAGGAAGCCATTATGTGTTGTGACTTCCAGCTAGCATATTTACTACATGCTGGACTCTGAGCCAAGATGGGATGGATTTAACCTGACAGAAAAAGGAGTAGCTGATAATACACTATTGTGTCAAACTATTAGTTTAATTACTACTCGTGATGCGTTAGAAGCAGTCTGTTGGTGCTTTGATCGTTTCTAAACTAGGGGCAGATGCCACATTTATGGTTGTAACACTAAACCAGAGTGAACCATTTTGAGTTTGAGATCCTGAAATATGATGTGATTTGTGAGTCTGGACGTTGTGATTAGCTGAATGCCCTTAAAAATCGCCGAATCACGAATAAAGCAGAAAAGTGGGAGGTATGCGAAATGAACTCTTTGAGAAGATCAAAGGTGACATTTCCGCAGATCCTTTGATCATATCTGCTGTTTGATCTTTGTGTGACTGGAAATTTCTGGATCTAAATGGTCGTCTGGGTCGTCACTAAAATGTAATCATCAGTGCTCCCTGAAACCCATTAAACTTAAATATATTGATATTATAAATATTGAGCAGTTTATATTCCTCCTGTCGAGGACACTCAGATAAAGATGCTCTCAGCCAGATGTCGGGGCTTCACCTTGACTTTGACATTTACTCTTGTGCAATCAAACAAATCCCGAATAAAGACAATTCATGATGAGCTAATCCATCCAATAGTTGGCAAGGATGCACCTTTGATAAGAGCCCTGAATGACTGAGGGTTAAGTAGCTGTTTGGTTGTTACGTTCACTGCATAATCCTGGCAAATACGAACACCTCAAATGTGATCCTGTAATCATTGATATCAATAGACCCTATAGGTGCAAGAAATATGGTTTCTGGCTACAGAAGGAACGATGTTCTCAGGTGTGGCGAGTCTCTAGCGCCCCCTCACGTCTATGACGTGAATGGCAACAACGTCACGAGCAGCTACACTTCTGCTAATTAAGTCGGACTGTCAATCAAATCAAACCGCCTTTAGTCTGTTATGTGGATTATGTGATTGATGCTTGATGTGATTGATGATTGATCCATTCCTGGCTTTGAAACTCAATAACAATATTGTTCATGTGAAGGTGCACCGGTGAGCCACGGAATATTTAATACCTTCCGGTCCAAACCGGATGTAGTTTACAAATACGGCCGCTAGTTGGTAGCAAAGAGCTGCGTCCAGGAGCAGGAGAGGATTATTACTGGCTACTGGAAGGCTGGCATTGTAGTTCAAAGTAAATAAATTACAATTAATCATGAAAGCTAAAGGAAAAGACAGGAAATATATCTAATAGTTTCTTTATTGCTTCTCACTGATCAGTAATGACAACAAAGTCATAGTTCAGGCTAATAAGAGGATGACGTGTGCTTGACTGATGACAGATGCAATGTTGAAGGTGACATCTGGAGATATACTGGGGCCGATAGCTCCACTCTTTGAAGACACACAGCAGGACTGCCAAGCCATTAAAATAATCGACATTTCAGACAAAAGAAAAACCGTTTCAGCTGGTCATGTGAAATACTGACCACAGAATGTATCAAACTATGACCAAGAACAATTATAGACGGTCCCGTTTCTTCATCGTTCTGTTACATGTATAAAGGTGTATCGAGGGTCATCGGCGACAAAACATTGGTGGTGTAATTAAACAACTTTAACATGTGGATCAAGTCTTTTACACACTCTTGCCTGCAGCATTTTTGAATCCCAAACCGCCTCTGGAAGCGAGTCAATGTTTTAATGATGAGCTTAAAGTTATATTTGAAGGGCTCGTTCCCTCCATCACTCTAATTGGTCTAAAAAAGGAAATGACCAGGTAAATGGGAGTGACCAATCACAGCTGGCTGACCCCTGGCCACAGGAAGTAATCCTACTCAAAGACACACAATCAGGTCTTTTTATAATTAAGATAAAATATATATATAAATAAACCCTAGCAGGTGAAAGCCCCAGTACGTATGTTGAACCTGTTGTCATCTTTTTTAACCATTTTGTGTTTATCAAAATATACCTTACATAAATACTTCCTTTAGGTTGCACAGTGACAATTCTACAATCAGGCAGCTCATCTTTTTATATCAAACACACGTGACATAAATTAGCGAGACTTTAGCTGTGACACAGGAAGAAATGTGGCGAGCATAAAACATCACAAACATGAAAACCCCCCCAAAAGATTCAGTCATTTCAAAGAATATATTCTAATTGCATCAAATCAGTCTGACTGGATTTAACTGATACCAGTTTATGCACACGTTCTGCAGCACTCAGAGCCAGAACTCTGGACCCCAGGGATCTACTGGTGGTGCAAATACAGCGGCTCCTTTCCCGTCTGCAGGATTAGAACAGGCGAGTGTTACCTGTCGCCATATTTCCACAACAATAAGACATTCAGTGATTATTCAAAAAGAAAGATTAGAGCTTTTCATATTAGGAGGAGCAAATACTGGAGCTGTGACCACAGAGCGCACACAACCAACGCTACAGATTACATTGCTTAGGGGTCGGGATAATACTTAGTGGGCCACAACGTCCCTCAGCAAATGGGCCGTGTGCTGGATCAACCCTTAAAGTGATGACGTCTGCTTCTAGAGTTCAGGTACCACACAGTTAACTGTGCGAGTATACAGCTTCCAAGACGGTACGAGACTTTGCACATAAATGCTCCAACAAGGCACGTAAGCTAGTTTCTGTATGGTTACTACGGCGACACACACAGAGCCACAGAAAGATGCAGAAATCACTAATTCTTCTGGGCCTGAACATTAGCTCGGCTCACGAGTCCAAAGTACGAGATAGTTATTGCTAAAACAGGACTGCACTTAGTAAAATAACTTCAGAAGAATATTTTTACATCACCACAGAAATCTTAATTTGTTTGCATAAAATATTTGCAAATCCTATAATAACAAAATTATCTTCACACCAGACAGACGCGCTACTGTGTAACAACAGACGGTATAAAAACGGCGCAGACGGCGCCGCGCGTGACTCAAGGTGACAGCATTTTTAAGACTTCTGACTTGTTTGAACAAGAGTTCTACAGGTGATGATGAGCGATGAAGAAAACCCTCTCAGTATTATACCCTACAATCTGTTGCAGGTAAGAAAGTCTCCTGGCAAAGTGCTTCCTGTAAAGTACAGAACTTTATATGGCCTCTGAAGTCGGGTTCACAAACAAAAAGAGCACGGAACACACGGATACAATCATACACATATTCCTCTACCATCATATACAGAGAAGACCGAGGTGTACAGTGAAATAACAGCAAAACTCAGCAGCCATAGAAACACTGGTGTCGCCCTGCAGACAGCAGAGGATCCATGAGGAAGTTCTACAAGACCAAGACGCAGTGGTCGCTGCCGACGGTACCACTGTGGATCTGTGTCATTTCCAGCCATCGTGAAGCTCATCAGCAGGTGCTGACGGTACCTGAAAGGTCTTCTTCTAATGGGATTTCCAAGCTGGTGACGTCAATTATTCGGAGGCTAAAACAACAAAAACAGTGCAGAACAGAACCAAACACAAAAAGAAATCAGTAAAACCCAAATTAAAACAGTTGTAGTTGGCTAACGGTGCAACTCAAGTCGTCCCATCAGTGAGGCCCGTTCCTTTGGCATCGGCGGCTTTAATGTTAACGCTAGATTAGGAGCATTCCTGCGCTGAGCGTCGGTGGCAACAGCAGAATTCAGTCGCCCTCTGAGGACAGAAGTGTTTCCAATAAAGGCTGCGCTCCTACAGCCTGGCGTCAGGTAGCACTCAGTCCTGGGGGGTCACTTACAGGCCAGTTGTGCTCTTCTGGTTGCGTGTCCCCTCTCCCATTAGGATCGGGGGGCTAAAGTGTTGAGTGGAAGGATGTTGGCGGAGGGCAGGAAGCGCCGCCCCGCTTCAGAGGAAGGTCTCTGCCGTGGATGCCCCCGGAGGTGTCTGGGCTCACGTCGACTCTAACGCAGCTCAGCTTCTCCTGGCTGGATCAGGAAAAGCAAAGACAGGAGCTCAACTCAACGAGGCAGGACGTTAGGCTCCGCTAGGCTGGACCTTTCCAGAAGGTCAGGAGCAATTAGGGTTGGGCGTGATGTCAGTGGTAGGGCAGCAGGGGGGGGCCTGGAGCTACTTCTACCATCAGGTCCTAAACCTTGTTGGGGTTTGTGTGTATTTATTCAGAATGCCCGTAGAAGCTGAAGCTTTTCACACACATGGCAGCAGCAAAGGTCATAAACACACACACACACACACACACACTTGATCAGCACTTCCTTGAAACACTTGAGGATGAGGATGAGGATGAGGAGCGGTCCCACAACAGAAGTCAGGAGTGAAAGCTCGTTGCTCCGTCAACGGTTGTGGGACGTGCACCAGACCGTGGTTCTGCTGACAGTGAGGAAGCGGCTCACTCATTCGTTACAGCCTCCTGAACCCTCCAAACATGTGAAGAGCACATTTAGAACATGTGACCTTTGCTGCATTAGCCTTTTAGCATGCTGAAGCAAGCGACCAGATCTTTATCTTTTAGTTACTGTCTGAACACAAGCAGTTGAGACCTCACCTAACTTCTTCTACGCAGCAGGGGGGGAGCACGAGTCAGTGCCCGGGTAGAGAAGATTATTATTCCGCCCAACCCTAGTTGTATGAAAAGCACGCAGAGCTAAAGGAGCTAACCCAGCAAAACACGCCAAGCCAAACTCTGCATGCAGGCTTTCGCTACACTAGAACAACCACAAGAATGAACCCTACCGTCTGGAGGACATTTATTAGGATTCAGTAACACAGTTGGAAGGACGGACTAAAGTCCAGGAGAGGGTAGCTACCTTCCACTATGCTTCACAGGAGGGGCGCACGAGTCTGCGCTCGACATCACAGCTTTCCACACTGCCGTTTTGGCCATTTCATCAGAGATGTTAACAACCATGGGGTCAGAGCTACACGCCAGAAATGCAAGTAAAACAAAAACAACCCACCCACACACACACACACACACACACAGAAGCATGCACAGAAACAGAGAAGACAGGCACGTGGTGTTAGAGGACAGCACAGATCTAAAACAAGCACAAAATGGCCACACGCATACGAGTGTGATGCATCAGGAAATGGCACGTTTGTGCGTCACGCAGACGTCGTCATGCCTCGATTTGGTGAGTCGGACGGGGACACAGTTGCTTCAACCACACAAAACGTGTTGATTCTTCACTCTCCAAGTAAAAGGGTGAGTGTTTTAGAGCGAGGGTGGCGCAGGTGGCCATGCGCTAGCTGTCAGCGTGAGTGTGTGAGGGAGGGGCACAGCTACGTGGTCACATGTTTAGCATCAGACAGCAGCCCTGCTACCTCGTCTTCCACCGGGCTCGTGCTGGTCACTAGTCCTATTCTGTACGATCTGTTCAAGTGGACATAATGACACACAGCTGACGGACAGTTGCACCACGAACCAGCAAAACGTGACACACGCAACAAAAATCCAAGAGTACAAATGAGTAGAGTAATTAGCTCGTTAAGGGAATAAGTGGAGTAAAAAGTCAGTTCA
>NC_042296.1:12992807-13038718 GCF_901000725.2 Takifugu rubripes | reverse complement strand
TTATTTGAGGTATCATTTTTCCACAATTACAGAGGAGAACGGGAACGCGGCACCGTGTGAAAACATGGGAACCCCAGATTTGAGCCCTGCGATAACTAGAACCACCCTGAGTGGCCCGCTGGGCTTCCTCAGACGCTGGTGGAGGCCCGGAGACTCAGGACATGAGGCTGATGGGAAACGTCCCACGGACTGACTAGGCTAAGGTGTGTTTGGAGAGTAACGGACACGCGCCCGTGCGCCTGGTAATCATGTGACTGGCACCAGGAATGTTTTATGGTAGAAGGAAGAATGGATTCAATCAGATTCCACCAATTTCTGGAAGCAAACCTAAAAGCATCTGGAAAAAAGCTGAAGTTGACAAATCCAAACTGATCCTAGACCTCAGACTCCAGGATGGGTGACCTCCAGAGGCCCTCGGGCTCCTGACCCTGACCTTCCCTGCAGGCTCTTTCCCTTCTGGTGTTTGAAACTTCAAACACTAAAATAAGAAACGATTATGTTTCAAATCTAAGGGGACGGGCTCTCCGGCAACGTAATCGTGCTACTGATTAACGGCGTCGACGTGCGGCGCCATCAGCTGCTCCACTCACCTCCCGGAGAGTGTTTTCACTGGGATGTTGAGCTGGTTTTGGCCTTCAAAGCTGACCTTCATGGCCAGCTCCTCTTCAGCCAGCAGTCTAGATTCCTCCTCCTGAAAAACAACAATCAGTGCAGTCAGGCCCCCCGCGCGCACACACACACACACACACACGCACGCACGCGCACGTGCACGCACACACACACACACACGCGCACACACACACACACACACACACACACACACACACGTTTAATTATTAAGGACATCATTTAATGGTCTTTGGTCCGGCTGAGCGTTTGCTGCTCTGGACTCATGATTTATGTCTCCTCTCATCTCTCCTTCACTCACCAGCTTCTCACGTTCTTTCTTTTTCTTGTCATCCTCCTTCTTCTTCTTGCTCTCTGGCATCAAGTCGTCCAACCAGCTCAGCTCCCTCTTGGTGAAGAAAAGATCGAGAAGCTTTCTCACAAAGACCAGCGCCAGGACCTGGACGCGCCGCCAGAGGAAATAAGCCTCAACGTTAGAAAAAGCTGCTGAAACAAAGTGAACTGGAGGAGACTGATGCTCCTGCTGGGTGAAAACAGCTGCTGGTACCATCATGGGGAAGACCACAGCGGCTGCCGAGGCCTTGATGACCCAGAGCAACACCAGACAGGTGAGCTGCACCAGCGTGAAGATGTGGACCTTCCACAGCGGCACATAGCGCAGATAGATCAGGTCCGGCTGGTGCTTGGCCGGCATGCCGAAAAGCTTGATTCTGTCAAAGAACTGCAGAGAGGAGCAGAGAAGAGGCTCGAGCGCACCGGTCATTACCTATTAAACGGTGTTTGAGAGTTCCAAGGAGACACACCTCAGCAGAGACTTACCTGAATTCCTTTTAGTGATGAGGCGCCCATGTAAAGAAAGACTCCGTACAGGACTGGCATGGGAATAAACTAGGAGACAAAGCAACCCTCAAAACCCTGGCCATGTGGAACTGAAAGGAGACGCTACGGCGTGAGGATGGGGGGTCTTTGCACATCTCACCTTCAGCGCTGAGGTCATGAAGACAGAACAACCCATGAGGACAAAGATCATGAGTCCGGTGATGCGCTGTTCCCGAATGCCCAGGAATTTCGGCTGTTCTCCCGGAGCAGAGCAGCCAGACTCCACCTTCAGGCTGTTGACGTGAGAGATGGAGAGGACGGTGGCGGCGACAAACCACGGCAGACCCATGATGGAACAAATGCCCAACATGACCGACACCACCAGCAGGTCCAGGTGATAGCCACAGCCTTTCTGTGGGAGACACGGGGACGAGACAGTTGGACAGATGTGGAGGCTTCTAATACCATCCCAAAATACCAGCACCACCAGGTTATCATCAGATGTTCATCACAGCATTTAACATCAAGAAAGAGGCTTATTAAAACGATCAGGGGCGCCCAAATCCAGTCCTCCAGAGACGGTAGGACCCCAGGTGAAGGCGCTGCCTGTGTGGCCCCGGCAGCCGGGCCCTCCAGGGCTGGAGCCGGGCCCTCCAGGGCTGGAGCCGGGCCCTCCAGGGCTGGAGCCGGGCCTCCAGGGCTGGAGCCGGGCGCCCCCCTAGATCAGTGCTGGATACTAACAGTAGGGGACGATCCGTCCCCCAAGGACGCCACCACGAGGGTTAGCGAGGAGTGCCGCTCTGACCTTCAGCTTGTGCTCCTTGCGGTTGATGATGACAGCAGTGATCTGTTGGTCCATAAATATGAGGATGGTGCAGAGCAGAGCAGGAAGAGCTGCCATCGGTAACGTCCACCAGGGATTGGACCCCAGCGGGTCAATCAGCCACCCTCGGTTCTTTGATGTGGGCTGCAGTGAAAAGACAAACACGATTTCCATGAACGTAAAGAACAAACTTAGCGAACCGTCGTTCCTTGTGGTTTAATCACAGCTCAGTCAGACATCAGCGATTACCTCAAAGCGATCGGGGACGTTGAGTTTGGGAGACGGGATTCCCATGAGATAATCCACCAGCACCATAATCATGATGGTTATGAAGACGGCAAAATCACTGATGGTCGATCGCACCTGCAGAGAAACCACAGAAGTCTCGTCATTCCAACACGTCTAGAAGAGACGCCAGCATCAATAGAACCAGGCTTGTGTTCAGGGCGTCCTCAGAGATCCAGCAGGCCGGAGGCCAGAGCAGCACCTGCCCCCACAGAACACGCAGAACCGGCCGAGGGTCCGTGTGGGCGCATCCAGAAGAGCTGTGTGATTTCATGGGAAAAGCTCTCTTCGATCTGAAGGTGCTGCTTTCTACAGGTCGATAGAACATAACAAACGATGGAATTATTGCTGCTGATGAAGTTAAGGCTCGTTAACTGCAGCCTGTCCAGACCAGTTCCGTCTGCTCTACTCGTGCACCTTCAGGGTTCACATCTGTAATGCTGTAGCTTGCAGCATATCAGGATAACGCCGTTGGGAAGCATAAATTAGGCTTAAGCCACCTCACAAACGTCAGTCTGGAAGCATCAAATTAACCAGCCCGCCGTCAAACGAGCCCATGTGCCGCTAAGTTGGGCGATGGCTCTTAATTAGCTCTTAATTAGCAGTTTCTCCTGCAGCATTTCACCGACTCGCCTGATAACTGACACATATATGCTAAAGTCTCCTGGTTCTGACCAGCCCAGTATAGGAGTCAACAGTGGTCCAAAGGCAGCAGAATCTGGGGGGGGGGGGGGGCTGATCAGTGATCTCTTTACTGTGGGTAGGAGGGGGGGGGGGGCTGGTGTGTCTGTGTGAAAGTTTTGAGAGATCCGATCTCATCGTGTGGGAGAACGAGGAGGTTAAATCGTGCACGTACGCACGCACGCTGCTACTGAGCTGGAATAGATGCAGGTGGGTTTAGGTTGTAAGACAGTCGCTTTGTCTAGTTACAGAAGAGAAACTGTTTAAAGGGAAAAACAGTTGGAATTTATATTATTTGAAAATAAAATTTGGATGAAACATTTGGATGCTTCTTCTACCTCAATGCTTCAAGATTCTGATGAAATGTAAAGAAAAAAGAAAACGAGCTTAATGGTGATTAAAACAGCACTGATTCCAGATGTGTGAGGAAGCTGAAGAACATCTCACCTTGGTGGGAAAGTATCTCTCCGTCTTGAACTGTTTAAGGAAGGAGGACAAGAAGAAAGTGGTGAAGAAGAGAATGATGGACCAGAAGAGAACATCTGGGATGTAGGGCCCGTGATGGCCACACGCAGGACCCAGGAATTCCCCCTCAAGCTTGGAGCACATCTAGAGAAACGGGAGCATCAGGTCAGTGCACAGCACACGTGTGAGGGGGATCCCACAGATCACAGGAGATCCCCAAAGCTCACCGAGACACTGAGGTTGTTCCAGGGGATGGAATCCGGAGTGAATCCTGACTGGTTCCACCGTTGCACTAGTTTATCTGTGACATTAGCTGGGGGAGAACACTGACACCTGTGGAGCAGAACAAAGGCTCCTGAGTCCGATGATTCCTATGGAATCATTCCTATGGAATCATTCCTATGGAATCATTGCTATGGAATCATTGCTATGGAATCATTCCTAGATCTCCAGCACTTCCCAACGCAAAACAACAGAAGGCAGTTTAAAGAGACGGGACACATTTGGGATCGTCTGATGAATTCTCCTCTTAATTCACTGTAAAAGTTGTTTTTAGCATCGCTACATGTGAAAGTAATGAGCAGAAGCAGCCATTTGTGAGTAACCACCCTCCAGGAACCCCCCCATGCATGCAGGACAAGATCTGAGCTTCTATTCTGCTCACTACTGCTCACTACGTCCTCGTACTCACGAGTACACAGTGAGGCGGTCCAGCTCGTTGTGCATGTTGACAGGGTAATGTTCTCCCAGGTGAAACAGCTTCTCCAGAGCCTCATAGATGAAGATGATGCAGATGAGCGCAGCAAAGGCCTCTTCTGTGAAACGGGTGATGTAGCAGACCAAGGAGCTAGCATCGGTGGCCACCAGAACCAGACACAGGAAGGCGGTCCAAAGGCCGATGCTGGTTCTCAGGGAGAGGTAGGACAGGCTGTAGTCACTGGGAAAGACGTGGAATAGGGAATTATTCCAGGTCTTAAAGGCTCGGGGAGAGAACAGCACTTCCTCATTAGCATTTCCACTCCATCTAGAATGTGATGACAAAGCTACACGAGCATAAACATACTTGCAGAACTTGAAGAGGATCTTCTCAAACACTAAAACAGGACCTGTGCTGCCCAGAATAGTGAGGGGTTGGCCTGCGAAGAGCGAGTACGCCACTCCTGTGAGCGACGCTCCAAACAGAGACTCGATGGCACTCTGAGGACACACGAGAGGGAGGAGGGGAGGGCCACCAGGATGTGGCGTTTTAATTAAAAAGGCATTCAGAACCGCGTCGCCGGGCGGAACAAACCTCCAGCCAGCTGACTTCTAATAAATACGGCCATTTTATGGGCCTGTGCTACTCAGTTTACTCAGCAGGTCCCAGCAGGACCGTCCCCAGTTAAGGACCGGGACATGAGAGGAAAGCAATAAAAAAGAGCAATAAATAGAAGCAGCAGAGTTATAACACAAGACAGTTGAAAAATAACTGCATCTTGGAGAGTGAGAAATTAGACAACAATCGTGTCCGTTTCCTCCACAGTACAAAAATAAACGGGTGAACGTGCCAGACGGTGACGCGCTTCTTTTGTGACAGATTCTGAGCAGCAGTGACCGGGCAGCGCCGCGGTGTTGAGTTCCCACCCAAACACCTGTCTGGCCCAATCAAAGCGCAGCCGTCAATCACAATTGAGCTGAAACTAAACGTCTCAATGAAACGGGACGGATGCAGCTATGAATAAAAAGGGGATCAAGCCAAACGGCCCCGTGCTGGGTTGCATGTCGTTCCCATGGAGACCAGAAGAAACAGCGGTGACTGTAAAGTGGCGAGCGTCAGACTCACTATGTTGCCTTTTGTGGCCTCTCCGAGCAGACCTCCAAAGGTGATGACGGGAGACATGCAGGCGCAGTAGAGGAAGAGGATGGAGGCCAGACACTGCAGGCTGAGGGAGTCCCTGATGTCGCTCCAGTAGAAGGGCAACTTCCGTTTGACATCCAGGACCAGACCTCCAAAAATCCTGCAAATGCAATACAACCACCAGTCTGGGGTTTAGCACTTAAATCCACTTCAAGAACATTTTTATTGCAGTTTGTGCCGTCATTCTTCAGCCTTATGGCTGCTGCACGTTTAAGGTGAGGGTTCAAAAACAGGCTGTTGCTTTATTATTTGATCTGAGACCCCCTGGGACCCCCTTCCCACCCAGGACCCCCCTTTCCTGGGTCAACTGTCTTCCTGGTGGCCTGCAGCCATCCAGGGCTGGAGGTGGACCTCCCGGCTGCACGCCTTTAGAAGAACCATGGTCGGCATCTGCAAACCCTGCTCTCTGCTGGCTCCTTCTTCCTCGTTAGCTTCCCCCACGGGGGGACACGCGCCCTCATTAGTGCTCGTATGCTGAGCCTTTTATAGTAGCGCTGAACAGGGAAGCAAATCTGTAAATAATACAGTGCCCTTCAGCAGACATGTGCTCCATGTGCTGCATCTGTATGAGGTTTCCCGTAAACACATTCTCCTCCGCGTGGCAGCGGCGTGAGCGCCACCGTGTCATTTAGCCCTAGATGGCAGCAACCGAGCAGGACAGAAGGTGTCCAGCATCACAATGGAGGCTGCAGCCTCTGCTCTAACTCACCGTCCAGTCCTCTGTAACTCGGGGCCGGCCTGGTGATCCTCTTCTTTTTCGTGCTCTCCAGCGGGAGACGCGGTGCCGTTGGGCTGCGACGGTCTCTTCCTCTTCATCTGTTCCACACACAGTTTTTACACAGAACTTTATTCAGTAGCAGCAACTTTTCTGCTTTCTTCTCTACTCGTCTCCTCTTGTTTGCATCGTGTAAATGGTGACAGAGACCTGTGGGCCTTCAAGCTACAGACATTTAATCTCTGGAATTAAAGCGCCAACAGACAGACGACGCCACATCAGGAGGTGCAGGAAACGGAGGAAGTGCACATCAATTTGTCAAAGATTTAAAAAAAAGCATATTTCGAATCTATTCTGGTGTCAAACCGTTGGTGTGTTTTTACCATTTTCCTGTGAAGTTTAAACTACATGGGGGAAGTAATGAAAATGCCTAAAAACATCCAGTCTTAAGCATTTTTCTCATCTCTTTAAACCACAAGTGTGTGTGTGTGTGTGTGTGTGTGTGTGGTCTCCCAGACAAATCTGGCCACTAACCTGAGACGGGACATTCTTGGGGGGCTCAATTCGAATTGTGGGGTCCCATTCGCCAGGAGGCAGGACAGTCACCTGATCCAGAAACTCATCTATCCCTGAGAGAAGATCGGTTCGGTCTTTGGCCTTGTACGCCACATCGTGGAAAATCTAGGGAAAAGCGGGACATTTGTTACCAGGTGACCTGGTTGGCTGTGGACACTCCTGTCCACTACGCATGCAGCCTGTCCACGCTAGCTAAACGTGACAGATCTTCAAAGTGAGATCTGCGTCTCACCTCATCTGTCATTAGCGTAGCCATTGATCTGCCGATCTCATGGTACTGGGGTCCTTTCCCATGAGGACCCAAAAGCAAGAAAAGAAACCTTGGAACAGGGAAAACGCACACTGAAAACTGGCCTTTTGTTGTGCCGCATTCTTGGAAACAGAATGTAGCAGAGCTGACTGCTGACACATCAATCATGCTCCTTTAATGCAATTACAGAAATTAATAAACTGTTAACGTGCAGATCACATTATCTCGTTACGTTAGACAGATTAATTACCTTGTAGGCACAGGAACCTCGGTGAGGCCTGTAATCAGCACTGCAGGGGACAGTCGCACAAAGGCAATTATGGGCTTCTCCAGGAAGTCCACCTCACCCACCAGGACATTGGACGCTTCCGCCCCTGGAGGAATCTTTTTCATAAAATTCATGTCCACCTGAAAGTGATACAGTTACACCATGAGGCAGAGCCTGGTAGCAACCAGAAGCACAACTAAGATGGAGCAGTTTAAGCACACACATGCAACGGGAAAGAGGATTCTGAGCAGAATGGCAGCACGGCGTGTGAATACTGTGCTAATGAACAAAAGACTAATTAGTGGCCACATTTTAAAGGTGCTAGAGGAAAGGATGCGTTCCAGCTCTGAGCTGTTTCTTTAAGAGCTGCGAGTGCGATGACAATGCTTCATGAGAGGGAGGAATTCTCAAAGCTAAACACCGTTGCATAACTGCACAAGATGTTTATTTTGTGGAGCAACTCTTAATCATTTCCAGGTGGAGCGGTTTCTGAAGCCCAGAAGAAAAAGGCTTTGCAGGTAATGTGATGGGAGCAGAAACAGGACAGCGACAAAGCCCTGGTCCCCTCCACCATGACGGACGGCTGCTAGGCTACGTGCTAACGTTATGTTACCTTGCTGAAGTCGACACTGCTGCTTTCTCTACTGACCCCAGCTTTAGAAGGCCTCCTCTCCACACCCTTGTTGCCATCCAGGTTGATCGGGACAGAACTGGGAGACACCAGTGAGCCTAGAAGGACAAAAGGATGGAGTCACAAGAGGGACAAAGCTGGTGGACACCATGCAAGCATGTGAGAGGGTCCCAGTCGTGTCTGAGCACTGCAACTGGTGAATGAATGATTTACCCATTTTTTAATCTTGAGCATTAAGGCAGTAACTGAGGCTACAGCGTTTTTAGGACAGTCCTGGTATCCAAACCAAATGTAAAAGCCTTTTTCTCATGCTGGAGTTCACATTTCTGGAAGTGACAGCATTTACGTATGACTCGCTACAGGGTCGCACATCTTGTAGCAGGTTACAGAACATTTGGCTGCTTCCCAGCCGTCGACCTCATGCTTCTGGCTCCAGTCCTGCTCAGTTTGGATCCTGGCAGCTGGGCCGATGTGTCTGACGCTCACTTTCCTAGGACGTCAGCACCTTGTGGTTTAATGAGGTTTAATAAGGGTACGAGTGACTTAAGTGGAGATGAAATAATAGAAATAATTACCAATTTAAAATAAGAAAAGTCTCCTTTTAGGGTTTGGAGGTTTAAAATATTGGATGGATGAGGATTATTGTCTCTGTCATCAAAGAGACTTCAGATCAGATCATGAATCAACAAAACACACTGGAGAAGGTTTCAGGCCACATTCCTTAATAAGTGCTTCCCTTCTTGGAAAAAAATAGTTTTTCCTCCAAGGATCTACAATTACAGATGCTTATCTGCTATAAAAAGACCAGCACAGCCAATTAGAGTCCTCCACCAACTGATCACTGGTTCCAGTGGCCCTCCCTTTGAAATGGAGCTATTCCCAGAAGAGACAACACAGGCGCAGTCTAATAATAAAGTGATAAGGCCGCGTCGGGAGGACAAAAAGTCACTGCAAGTGCCAATATGACGAAACACAGAGTAGCACGAAGCCGTCCTCGGCTTACATTTGTTGGGTAAAAGAGCTAGTTTTCTGTAGTCCAGAGCTGTTGAACAGAACTAGCAATAACAGCATCCTGAATCCCAAATGCTAGTAAAGCTAAACATTTCCTGAGCTGCCTGTCAGGTATCAAGGAGCACACTCGTGGGATCAGCCACAGACTTTTACTGTTGGTGGGCCTCCACTGACTTCAGAGCTTTTTAAATCCTTCTGTTCCTTCTGCACAATCCAATGATTGAAGTTGCGGAGGTGTGAAAAGCGTCACATAAAACAATGAAAGTAAAGAATAATGGACAGAAACAGTTTAAAGGGCAGCCATGCACCCACAGGCTCAAAGGTGTGAAGGAGGAAGGCCAAGCAAGGCCGGGATGCTGCGGAATGAGCTGGAAACGGAAAGAAAGGGGGAAAACTGCACATGCAGCAGGTGGGAGGGACGGGGTAGCCAGGTTAATGGTGTAAATAAGAGAGGGAGGAAGAGGGAGTTAATAACTATGAGGTGTGGAAGAAACTGGTGCCAGAACCTGGTTGGTAAAGAAGGTGGAGCATTGCAGCAGTTTAGCTTTGCTGTGGGTTATTGATGAGATGGCTGCAATGTTGGGAGCTAACAGAGAGCAGAGCGGTCATGCTGGTGCTAATGTTCTCTGTTCAAGCCGTGACTCACACTGGCAGGCTACACAGATATTTGCCTTCTAAGGCCAGCATCTCCAGGCCTTGGGATGCCGAAGATGCGCGCCGATTTAGCTGAGGTGTTGCTGCCTCTTCTTCTGTGGAGGTCAGTGGATCATCGTCCTCGGGAGGCGATACCACAACCTCCGGGATGCCTTGAGGGCCAGGACCTGCGCCATGGGTACATGGCAGGTTTTGAGAAGAACACCGGACAGAAGCGGGGCTATTTTGAGGAGTCGGGAGGAACGAGGAGCCTGGGGAGTGGCCAGTGTTGGAGTAAGAAGAGGGCAGGAGATGGTTCAGCAGGACCGAGACTCTGGACTCTCGTCTCTGGGGGAGGTTGGAGTCAGAGGAGGTAGCCCCTGGTTTGTGGAGAGAGAGACGTGAGGAGGACAGGCCCTCTCCTAACATGGGAGACAAAGGCATAAAGAGGAGAGGAGAAGAGAAGGAAGGAAGGAGACGGAGGAAGAAAAGTAATAAGGGATGGAACAGAGAGGGTAAACATATGAGGCAGGCGTACATCAGAGATGGCGTCTAGAGGAGATGCAGCCTGAACAGGTCGGCAGTAAAAGCGTGGCAGAGGTTAACGTAGAGTTCTGCTTGCACTAAAATGAGCAGGTAGCATGTGTGTGTGCGCACGTGTGCAAAAGTGACTAAGAATGACTCAGTGAGGCATGTAGGAGGGTCCACAAGGGCCGGGTATCAAACCTCATCCAACATCAAACAAACCTCTCCCATAGAGCAGGTCCGAAGGGACCGACATGCAACGAGCATGAGTTAGCATAAATGTGCACGCTAGGCAGATGTGCTGCACCAAACAATACAGATACACCCCAGCAAATACTCACTAGACACAGAACATCCCACCATAAAACTCTTACAGCGTCTTTTAGGTTTGTTTTCCAGGTTTGATTCCATTAAAGTGCAAAAAGACAAGCACGAGTGGTCACATGTCACTTTCATTCTTAAACCCCAGGCTAGCGCAGCAGCACGCACGTCGCCGTGCACATGCCCGGTCAGGAACCAGCCAAAACGCCGGCTACTTATGAAGCAACTTTGTACCTCTGACACACACGATGGCGTTAAAGGACAGGTTCAAAGGCCAAGCCAGGTTAGCACGGTCACTAGCACCCAGATTTCTGTTTCTCCAGGGGGACAGGAGCATTTTCAAAGAGTAGAGGCTTTTTCCACTTTACTCACTTTTACCATCCACCTTCTACGCCGGCATTGTGGGGATTTGAACAGTGGGATTTTTAGGAACGTCGCCCCAACAATGGAAAATATGGAAGAAAAAGAAATGCGAGTGCACAGGATCTCACCGTTTCTTTCAAGCAAGAGTGGGTCAGAATGTTTCTTGCCTATGTCAGCAATGGATCGCACCAAAGGGATGCGATTGCTGAGCTTTCGCTCATTCTGGTGATGGTGTTTCTTCAGCATGGCCTCCCGAACCTTGGCACGCAGGTCCTCGTCCAGCTGCCCCGAGGCCACCATGTTGTCTATCACCATGTCTGGGTGGGACGACGGAAGGGTCACCAGCAGGAACACAAATAACACGTCGAGGAACACGGATAACACATCGAGGAACACGAATAACACATCGAGGAACACGAATAACACATCGAGGAACACGAATAACACGTCGAGGAACACGAATAACACATCGAGGAACACGAATAACACGTCGAGGAACACGAATAACACATCGAGGAACACGAATAACACATCGAGGAACACGAATAACACATCGAGGAACACGAATAACACATCGAGGAACACGAATAACACATCGAGGAACACGAATAACATCAGTGGATCCCCCAGAACGCACCGGCGATCTCCTCGATGCTGCTGACCCTCATGTCCAGCATCACGGTGCCGTTAAGAATGCAGCTACGCAGCTCAAACAAACTGTGCAGCGACAAGGTGGCCACGTAGGGTTTACTCCACCTCTCGCCACCATCTTCTACATCCTCTTCAAACTTGAGCCATCTGTTAGCAAAAGCAGATAGTTTGATTTATTAAGAAGTAATCATGACAGCAGGTAGCAGCTGCTAAATGAGCCCATTTAAGCATTGAAGAGAATCTGAAGGATATCAAATCTGATTCAGGTGAAGTCACAGGAACGTGGACATTCTAGAACGTTCGAGGTGGTTTGACTCTTGGTTGCCCCCTGACCTGGCCGTCTCTCTCCACTCGGTGGCCCTGCCGTCTCTAAAGGACAGCTCGTCCAGCTCCGTGAAGAGGTCGTGGGGCACATGCTCAAGGTCATCGTCCTCAGTGCCCAGGATGAACTGGACTCTCTGGGATGGCGTGTCTATGAGGGAGCCAATCAACAAGTGAGGTAAAATAATGGATACTATTAAACCCACAATGCACCCAATCATTTTATCTGATCTGACTTTAAAATCTATATTTGCTTTTGCTGCTGTGAAGTTTAAAGTACGGCATTCAGACAAATGTGCACGTGTAAAATCTCTCCGCGTATCACCAGACGTGCACGTGAACAAGTGCAAGTAAACACTCTCAGACTGGCTATCAGACATGTGGACATCAGAGCCGTCCCCACCGTAGGTGGGGGATTCCCTGCCATCGTCCTTCCCCTCGTCTGAGCTCCTCTCCTTTCTTTTTCTGTGGTGCCGGTGGCCTCGGTGGCGATGCCGCCGCCTGCTTTCCCGTCCAAGAGGGACGTGGACACCTACATATACGGCCCTGTGGCCTGAGGAAGAGGACAGGACATCAGGACAGTGATTTCATCTGGTAAGAAATGGGACATGTCCATGTCAGGGACATGTCCATGTCAGCAATGGGACATGTCCATGTCCACAATGGGACATGGACATGTCAGCAATGGGACATGTCCATGTCAGTTAGAGTCATAAAACGGTGACGAGATCATTTTACAGCATTTGTGATGAACACAATCAATGTAACATTTTCATGTTTTTAAATTATGACTTTAATAAAAACTACAAATGTGACAAAAACCTTTTGCCAAATAGGAAGCTTAAAATAGCTTTTCCCTCAAGAGACAGAAAAATACAGGTTTGAAACTCACTTTCTAAATCTTCTTTTTCATAGTTTGTGTTGGTTGTAAAGCTGGACTTTCCATGATCAACTAGGGCCTCTTCATCTAGACCCTGAGGACAGGAGACACAATCAGGAAGTGCACACAAACTCAGGCTCACACACACAAACTCAGGCTCACACACACAAACTCAGGCTCACACACACAAACTCAGGCTCACACACACAAACTCAGGCTCACACACACAAACTCAGGCTCACACACACAAACTCAGGCTCACACAAACTCAGGCTCACACAAACTCAGGCTCACACACACAAACTCAGGCTCACACACACAAACTCAGGCTCACACAAACTCAGGTTCTCCTTGAACCCTTTTACCATTTATTAGAAGGAAGCACTTGTGTTGTCATGAACAAACTTCACAGTCTTCTGTCCTGTAAAGTTACCGCGCTAACGCTAACGCTAACGTCTCACTCCTAGAAGCTTTGTGCCAGGACGTCTTTGTTCTGGCACTTTTGTCTGTGCTTCCATCCCTGCTACAGACACCAGCCCATGTCTGTGCTTCCATCCCTGCTACAGACACCAGCCCATGTCTGTGCTTCCATCCCTGCTACAGACACCAGCCCATGTCTGTGCTTCCATCCCTGCTACAGACACCAGCCCATGTCTGTGCTGTCATCCCTGCTACAGACACCAGCCCATGTCTGTGCTTCCATCCCTGCTACAGACACCAGCCCATCTCCAGCTTTAGAATCCTTTCTGACCCTTTGGACCAGTCACAGACAGCGTGACCGTGTCCCCCTGCCACTGTGGCCTCGTGGTCTCTGCTGGAGCCTCGACCAGCAGCAATAGTTCCGTGTATAAGAGCAGAAGCACCAAGTTTAATGAAACATCAGCTAAATTAGCCTGGGCTGGATAATTGGCCCTGTAAACGTTGAAGCACTAAGCGTTAATATTTGTATTTACATTCATTTACTCTCCTACTGCGTCATCGATTTCAACGTAAATGCAAAAAGCCAGTGTTCTAAACAAGCTTCTTAAATACCTTTTCCACAAATCCCTTCATTTCATTTGAAAACACCTGTTTGTGTAAAATGTATCCGTGTGCTCGGAATGCCGTCCTCACGCCTGGACTCCCCGGAATGTTCAAACCGGAGCCTTTGTGACCTGACCTCAGATAGCCCGCTACATTTTAAGAACATGCGACACAAGCCGTCACATTGACCTGTCCAAAATTAACTTGTAGTCTGGTCTTTGAGCGGGGGGGTGTTGGGGGAGGGGGGGGGGGGTGTTGGGGGGGGGGGGGGGGGGGTGTTGGGGGTTAGAGCTATACGGTGAACTATTCTTGAACTAAAATTAGTGGCGTCAAAAGATTTAAGAAACTACACAATACATGTGTGTTTTCCCGTGTGGAGTTACATTTGGAAGGTTGTGTAAATTATGAGCTTTACCATCGTTTCACAGTGTTTGGGAAGATAAAATAATACCCATTATTTTGAAAACACACAATGCAACAGGTCTACGTGTCACGTACCCCACAACACCCTGTGATCACAGACGGACCGAGGTCACGCAAACACACATTGGAATCATCAGATTCCACCATGAACCCAACTAACACTCAAGCATTTAACCTAAAAAGAACAAAGGTCTTTATTCAGTGAAACAGTGGTGTTTGGAGTCATTGCAGGTCAGATCGGACGTGTTCACACAATCACCACAGACCTTTGCCTTCATTGTGTTTCTGTTTGTTCCAGCTTAATTAAATTAATGACTGGCCATATCACTCTTTAGCAACCTTGCTTTAGGTTACCAAGAGCTGCGCTTTAGTTAATTACAGGGTAGTAAAAGTATCCTGAGCTCAACATCCCATGATTCAGTGGTGATGCTTATTTAGGCAGCCATGCCACTCGCCTTGCAGACCCCCCCGGCGGAAATGTAACCCGCACCAAGGCGGAACATTCCGAACCGCGTCGCTCTGAACGGACCTGCCGCAACAGGTAGCATCTGAGTTTACTATTTAGAAAAGTGTGGAAATCAATCCTGAATCAATCAACACATCTAAACAGGAACTACCAGATCAAAACCAGGATGTGCTGCCGACATTTTAAAGAATTTAAAGGAGCCACTTTCAGAGCATCTGTGCACCCAAACTCTGCTGGCCATCATTTCCTGAGGCCGACGGGTGTTTCTACCTAAAGGACACGTCTCCTTCAGGGGTCGGCGACATTAGTACGTGGGACGTTCTTGTCTGCTGATTCTGCTGATTCTGCTTCCTGCGTTGAACGTGCAAGGCTGAGCACGAATCAACCACAGAAAGGTGCCGTCTGGACCTGCTAATGCTCGTTGCTCATGGTTTAGGCTGTTAACAAGTTGTTCACATCACAAGAATCCAACTGAATTTAATTTCACTCTGCTGTGACTGACGACAGACGTTGCTGTGGCGCTCTGCTTGGCGCCGCTACCGGCGCCGCTAACCCTAACCCTACCAACGCCAACACTACACATTGCCACATATTTTACTAGTTTACATAATTTACGCTGTGACTGATGTTCCCGTAAAGTGTGAAAATATTCCAACACAGCATCAGTAATGGTGACAAGCTAAAGTCAAGTCATCAGGCAGAGGCTCTCTAACCCTAACCCTACAGCTCACCTGGTTGGAGTTTGTGTTTGTTTCCATGGTTACTGTGGATGAAGTTAATTGGTTCAAGCGATGGAGGCGAGTAATATTTGAATGTAGTTGTAACATGGTATAGCTGCTTTGGATCAAAGCTTGCTTGACCTTTGAAAGGTGAAATTGCCAAACTCCTATGATCCTTAGATTGTGTTCTTATTTGTTCCTAAGGTTAGTTATAGGGGTTGGGAATGATAACCGATAACAAAATGTGTGAGCTCAGCAAGGTCTTCCCCATACATTCCTGTGGGCCCACCACTCACAGAAAGATTGTGATTTTTTAATACTATTGAATATCGCCAGTCCACCATATAAAAGCCAGAGCGTAGCTGGAGACTCCTGGGAAGGAGAACCTGTCCACCACCACTGAGCTGCCTCTCCATGCTGAAGCTGCAGGTCTGACCAACACTGACACTGTTGCACATCAATTCATGGATTTATTCATTTGTTTTTAAATTAAAGGGCCTTTTATAGGATTCATATCAGCAAACACAAAGCGGGTCCAATCCAAAATGGTTTACGTGAGGCGGCTGTTGGGAATCTCTAAACGAACTTTTCTGGCCTTGATATTCTTCCTAATCTCCAGCGCGTGTCTCTACTTAATTTACGTGGCGCCTGGAATAGCCAACACATTGTTGTACGTGGTGCAAGCTCGAGGCATTGTGTTGAGGGACAACGTGAGGACCATTGAGCAAATGATGCGATTGTACATCAACAAGAACACAACATTTAACTGGACAAATGATCCTGCGGGAAGGAGCGCCAGTGGATATCTGATGCAGCCAACCACCTACCTTCCAGAGAACTTCACCTACAGCCAGAACCTGCCCTGCCCACAGCGTTTACCCTCCATGAAGGGCCACAGAGATGTAAACGTGGCAGAGATTTCCATGGAGGAGACAGAAGTCAGCTTTACCAAATTCGCTGACATGGAGTTTGGAGGTCATTGGAAACCAAAGGACTGCATACCTCGCTGGAAAGTGGCCATTCTGATTCCGTTCAGAAACCGCCACGAGCATCTCCCCATCCTCTTGCAGCACCTCATTCCCATGCTGCTGCGGCAGAGATTGGAGTTCGGCTTCTATGTCATTGAGCAGAGTGGGAGCCAGCCCTTCAACAGAGCCATGTTGTTCAATATCGGCTTTTTGGAGGCCATGAAGGACTTGGACTGGGACTGTTTGATCTTCCATGACGTAGACCACATCCCAGAAAATGACCGAAACTACTACGGCTGCGGGCAGATGCCACGCCATTTCTCTGCCAAACTGGACAAATACATGTATATTCTTCCATACAATGAATTCTTTGGAGGTGTAAGCGGACTCACTGTGGAGCAGTTCCGCAGGATTAACGGCTTTCCCAATACATTCTGGGGCTGGGGGGGGGAGGATGATGACTTATGGAAGAGGGTTCACTACGCTGGTCTGAAAGTCACACGACCCGAAGGCGATATTGGCAAATACAAATCCATTCCTCACCACCACAGAGGGGAGGTGCAGTTTCTTGGGAGGTATAAACTGCTGAGGTACTCCAAAGAGCGCCAATACTTGGATGGCCTTAACAATCTTCATTATAGCCCCCGTGTGTCCCTCAGAAGACTCTACAAAAACATCACGGTGGACCTGCACCCTGAACTGGCCCCACTGAAGAGTAACCTTAACCTGCTCAGCATGCTACTGAACATTGCCTAACCCAGATTCCCCCTCTTGCCTGGCCTTCGAGCACCCGAAGCAGAGGAGTGGGTCTAGCCTAATGGGCTAACGCTAAGAGGCAGCGGCTCTCAAAAGAAATGTTCTGTGTGTATCTGTACGTGTGCACTTGTGTGAGTTTCTGGGTCGCATTTCTTTAATTTGCTGGCCCCAATAAAATTTAGCTTGAGTGTTCAGGTAGCGGTCTGCCTTTTTTACAAGCCCAGCACTGGTGGAGCCTCAGACCTGATCTGACCTTCAGTTGGGTTGGGGTTGGGGTTAGCTGGAAGCAGTTGGCTCTGCATCGCTTCACCGTCACCTTCCTCTGACTTGGTACGTTGACAGATATTTGATGAGACTTCAGTGGTGAAACAAGGCAAATGTCCCAGCTTTTATGAGGTTAAGGAAGTGAAGATGGGAGTAATGAGCCACACAGAGGCTGACCTGGCAGTGATAGCTGCTGGCATAGCACCAGTCATGGTTGAGCTACCTGGTGGAGGATTGTGGTGCCTGTACAACAACGATGATGATAATAGCAATGATAATAACAGCAATGATGAAAATAGCAATGATAATAACAACTATGATGATAATAGCAATGATAATAACAACAACTATGATGATAATAGCAATGATAATAACAGCAATGATG
The DNA here is from genome assembly GCF_901000725.2 of Takifugu rubripes. Taxonomy (NCBI): domain Eukaryota; kingdom Metazoa; phylum Chordata; class Actinopteri; order Tetraodontiformes; family Tetraodontidae; genus Takifugu; species Takifugu rubripes. Next base: position 13,020,972 of record NC_042296.1, on the reverse strand, counting down.
AAAATAGCAATGATAATAACAACAACTATGATGATAATAGCAATGATAACAACAACGATGATGATAATAGCAATGATAATAACAACAATGATGATAATAGCAATGATAATAACAACAATGATGATAATAGCAATGATAATAACAACAACTATGATGATAATAGCAATGATAATAACAACAACTATGATGATAATAGCAATGATAACAACAACGATGATGATAATAGCAATGATAATAACAATGATGATGATCATAGCAATGATAATAACAACAACAATGATGATAATAGCAATGATAATAACAACAATGATGATAATAGCAATGATAATAACAACAATGATAATAACAACGATGATGATAATAGCAATAATAGCCAGACATTGTATCCGTGCGCCTTCATTTCATGCAGAGGTGCTGAAATATAAAGGGGGTAGAAACGTGTGGCTGTGTGATCATGTTTCTGCTAATGGTTCGGACAGATTAAAGCCTTTGCCTGAAGGAAGCAAAAGGCAATAACAGCATTTACAGTCGTGCACTGGTCGAGTGCTGGATGCATATCAGCTTTTTCCTTGGCACAGTGTCGGTACCAGAGAACCCAATCCAGCAGAGGCAAACTCCCTTAATGAAGCAAGACGGAAAGCACGGGACCAACAGGCCCGCGCCAGGCCCGCGCCAGGCCCGCGCCAGGCCCGCGCCAGGCCCGCGCCAGGCCCGCGCCAGGCCCGCGTCGGGCCCGCGCCAAGCCCACAAAGGCCAAGATGCCAGCTGGCACCAGTTGGTTATTTTAGGGATTATCCACGAGGGATCTTCTGTTACAGGTGAATGTCAGATTCTATATTTCTGTCTACCAAATATAGTATATAGCAGAAGCCCAGTACCTCTAGACACCCTAAATGTTCAATGATGATGGGTCTCTGCATCATTTCAGCACTTTATACTGGTACTGGGTTTAAACAGTCACGACACAACTCATCGAAGCCCAAATGGTGCTAAAGTGATAATGAGAAGAATCTCACCCTGGAGATTTTAGAATATCTTTAGAATATCTTTCTTATTCTGTGTAATTTGGATAAATTTATATAATATAATATATTTATATCCATGAAGGTGGCCAAGAAATGACCTCTGTATGTAAATTTATTCATGTTGCACAGTTTGGCCAATTATAATTATAAGTAAAAAATAAATAGACTATGAAATTTAACCAAGTATGATTTGAACTTCTGGCTATTCTAGTGTTTCCACTGAGGCTCAACAGAGGTTAACAGAGAAAAACAGTATCTAAATTAAAATTGGAATTCTAACTTTAAAACCTGTCACTAATTGAAAATATAGTCTTTTATTTTTTCTTTGACTGTACCGGTACCACCAAAGGTCATTTATTCTGCGTATCCTTTTGGAAGCCTTCCTTGTATCGTGCTTCCAGCACGTGTTGCCTGTTTTGGGCCGTGAGCTATACCGACGCTTTACGATGTGTAAAAACATGCATCCCGTTTGCTCCCGTGTGCCTCTCAGCCGTGCCAAACGGTCATTATTCTGACAGTGCTGCTCTGCTTCTTGCCAACACCGTCCCGCTCCTTTGAGCAGCCATAACTGTGAGTCTCCTTGTCCTCTCATACACCTTCAGAAAATCCAAGATTCCAAAGAAAACATTGTAATTTCAAAAGCTGCATCGGAGGACAACACGACATTACCCCCGCGTTCCCCTCCAGCCACTGTCAGATATTTGCTGTGACACTCATGCACACACACACACCACCACACACACACACATACCATGAGTGCAGGCTCTCCTTCATCGTGTCCATCCATTTATGCTAAAACATGAACCCCAACAGCAGCAGAGATGCTAACCAAGCCCTTCTGTTCTCGGGTTTGGTAGAAGGTATTTGGGCTAAGCTCTAATGAAGACGCCGCCGCACATCTCTGTTCTCTTCCCCCGCTCGCTGTTTTATAAAGAGCGAAGAGAGAGAGCTCCTCCAGAATGCACTGGAGGCAGCTCAGCCCTGTCAGCACGCTCTTTGCTCAGCAGCCAATCCCTCTATGCCACCATGAATATTTCATTTCCTCAGCCAGGAGACTAAAAGCACATGCATGCACACCGTCACACAGAGGGCGAGGACAGGCACTCTTGGAGGGCATTCAAATGGTCATCCATAAAGTATTCAGGTCACAAATGAACGATCACTCCCCACACGGATGATAAGAGGCCGGCGTGCTGGCTGGACCAGCTTCAGTCAACGCCGCCTATTGATAAAAGGACAAATGATATGATGAAATAATTAAGGGAGCACTTTACTTCAGGGTGGTGGTAAATCATGGGAGGGGTTCTGGTAGTAGGGGGAGGTGCCAGAACACCCTCAGAGCACTGCCAAGGTGCCTTTGAGCAAGGCATAAAACCTGCAATTGAGCGACAAAAGCTTGGTTCTGAGCTGAATTACAACAGCATATAGACAGCAAGCTAGCCTACACGCTGTAGACTCTGCTACATTTCACTGACCTGGAAGCAGAAGCCCCCCCCCCGGTTGTCTACAGTCTGCTACATGTGGTAGCAACTGGTAGAGCCTTCGCAAACCGTGGCACAGCATTTCCTAATAGTGTGGAGACCACCACAATGCCAATACATACGTCCATACGTCCTATACGTCCATCACTGTTGTTGATTTAGCTGTGGCTGCTAGCTCGCTGGCTAACTTCTTTAGAAATTAAAAAGGGTGACCTGACTCCACCCACACGGCGATGACTGCAAACCCGGTTGAATAAATTATTCCTGCCAATCGAGCGAGAAGTGCAGTTGGGTTCAGTTGCCCACGTTAACACACTTATTGTATCCACCTGGGTTACTGTAGGGGGCGCTCTTGTCTACATCCCAGTGGGGTGATATCAACCTTGTGATGTGATCAACCGGTCCGATCGTGACAAATATGCCCAACTGCCTTTGACAACTTGTCATCAGTGTGGTGATAAAAGCAGAAGTTCTGTCACCATGAACTCTGCAGAACCCCCAGATATCAGAAGCTTTATGGAATTCACAGACAAACACGTCATGGAAAAATAATTGCAGATAAACAGCTTACACAGCGATTCTGCAAATGTGGAAGCCGCCCGTGGTGTAACAGAATTAGCGTCCAGTCGCTAACTCAATGCTGTAAACTCCTCTGTGCTGATGCTGCGTAATCAGAACTGAACACGCCTTTTTCTCCTCGTATTCCTCCACTAACTAACCCTAACCCTAACCTTAACTAACCCTAACCTTAACGAACCCTAACTAACCCTAACCTTAACTAACCCTAACCTTAACTAACCCTAACTAACCCTAACCTTAACTAACCCTAACAAACCCTAACCCTAACCCTAACCTTAACTAACCCTAACCTTAACGAACCCTAACGAACCCTAACCCTAACTAACCCTAACCTTAACTAACCCTAACTAACCATAACCCTACCTAACCTTAACCCTAACCCTAACTAACCCTAACCTGCACAGAGAAAAACTGAAAACCCAACCTTGTATCATTTTAAAAGCCTCACGGCTCTCTAGGAAACGCTAACATTTGTGCTTATGAAGGTTTAAAGGGCGCCAACGTCACGCTGACAGACGCCGGCCTGCAGGTTCCTCTATCGACACCATGAGAACTGAAAGCAGCTCTTGTTTTTGACTCATGCTTCCATCTTCTCATTTTCAATAAAAGACATGAGAAGGAGAGTTTAGACATTTTCAAACGGCTAATTTATCAAATGATTGTAGTTTACCAGTATTTACAGGATCTTCTACGTGGATGGTTGTTGCAGTCTGGCCACTGTAACCCTTAGTAACCATGATGGACCATCGGCTGTCCCACATCTTCTCAACCTTTCCCATTTGAAGTCACCTCACCACAACCTTTAGTTCATAGTGACGTATTCTTTAAACACATACATTTTGCCATTTCCCCAGATATTAGTCATGTTTCCACTGTGAGCGTTCCTGGTAAATAGGAACTCTACTGGAGCCATCGCGCCCTCTTGGGCCTCCCAAGGGTCCCGTCTCCAATGACAGTCAGGACCCTCTGTGACGTTCCCAGTTTCAATCGCCGCGTAATTAAGCCCCGGTTTTGACGGCGATGTCACCGCCATGTTCCACGTCAAAACGGCCAGCGCCAAGTAAACCTTGAGGCAGCCAGGAGTTTTTCAGGGCCAAGCCAAATGCCTGGAGCAGGGACCCGGGTCAGCCCCTAAATGCCCCTGTAAAGGGCCTTTTGGGGGCTGTTCGTGCAGTGGAGGGGCAGAAGCTCTGAAACGACCCCAAAGTTCCTGCCTATCTGACCTAGCATAGACTGTACATAGGCTGTAGCAATACTGATGGATACAGTAGAATACAGTAGTAATACTGATGGATACAGTAGTAATACTGATGTATAGAGTAGTAATACTGATGTAATACTGATGGATACAGTAGTAATACTGATGTAATACTGATGTATAGAGTAGTAATACTGATGGATACAGTAGTAATACTGATGTATAGAGTAGTAATACTGATGTAATACTGATGTATAGAGTAGAATACAGCAGTAATACTGATGTATACAGTAGTAATACTGATGTATAGAGTAGTAATACTGATGTATACAGTAGTAATACTGATGTATGCAGTAGAATATAGTAGTAATACTGATGTATAGAGTAGTAATACTGATGTATACAGTAGAATACAGTAGTAATACTGAGGTATAGAGTAGTAATACTAATGTATACAGTAGTAATACTGATGTATACAGTAGAAATACTGATGTATACAGTAGTAATACTGATGTATACAGTAGAATACAGTAGTAATACTGATGTATAGAGTAGTAATACTGAGGTATACAGTAGTAATACTGATGTATAGAGTAGTAATACTGATGTATACAGTAGTAATACTGATGTATGCAGTAGTAATACTGATGTATGCAGTAGAATATAGTAGTAATACTGATGTATAGAGTAGTAATACTGATGTATACAGTAGAATACAGTAGTAATACTGAGGTATAGAGTAGTAATACTAATGTATACAGTAGTAATACTGATGTATAGAGTAGAAATTCTGATGTATACAGTTGTAATACTGATGTATACAGTAGAAATTCTGATGTATACAGTAGTAATACTGATGTATACAGTAGAATACAGTAGTAATACTGATGTATAGAGTAGTAATACTGAGGTATACAGTAGTAATACTGATGTATAGAGTAGTAATACAGTAGTAATACTGATGTATAGAGTAGTAATACTGATGTATACAGTAGTAATGCTGATGTATAGAGTAGTAATACAGTAGTAATACTGATGTATAGAGTAGTAATACTGATGTATATAGTAGTAATACTGATGTATAGAGTAGTAATACTGATGTATAGAGTAGTAATACAGTAGTAATACTGATGTATAGAGTAGTAATACTGATGTATATAGTAGTAATACTGATGTATAGAGTAGTAATACTGATGTATACAGTAGAATACAGTAGTAATACTGATGTATAGAGTAGTAATACAGTAGTAATACTGATGTATAGAGTAGTAATACTGATGTATAGAGTAGTAATACAGTAGTAATACTGATGTATAGAGTAGTAATACTGATGTATAGAGTAGTAATACAGTAGTAATACTGATGTATAGAGTAGTAATACTGATGTATAGAGTAGTAATACAGTAGTAATACTGATGTATAGAGTAGTAATACTGATGTATAGAGTAGTAATACTGATGTATATAGTAGTAATACTGATGTATAGAGTAGTAATACTGATGTATACAGTAGAATACAGTAGTAATACTGATGTATAGAGTAGTAATACAGTAGTAATACTGATGTATAGAGTAGTAATACTGATGTATAGAGTAGTAATACAGTAGTAATACTGATGTATAGAGTAGTAATACTGATGTATAGAGTAGTAATACTGATGTATAGAGTAGTAATACTGATGTATGCTGTAGAATAGAGTAGTAATACTGCCATAGAGGGCAAGTCTCTAGGCTTTGATCTTTGAAGGTCAAAGGTCAAAGTCTCACTGGAATCCTGAATGTCACCAAAATTTTAATGTTACTTAATGTCAACATTTAAAACATTCAAATTTAATTCAAATTTGTTAAAGAGAAAAATGATCTCTTGAAAACAAACAGCAGGCATCAGAACCTGCTTGGTGGAGGTTATAAAACTAAAGCTGAACGTGTGCTGCAGCTGATTTTAATAAAATAGTGCGTAGACACCAAGCGACGCACTGGCAGCATCTTCGAGAAGGTGTGAAACTCTGGCTCTGATGGGAGCCTGCACCAACCTGTGACCTGTGACCTCTGCTCGTTAGCCACTGAACTTGATGAATATTCCTCCTGGCTGCGATTACCGGCACTAACAGGTCTTAGCATGAGCGCTAACGCTGTTGCAGATTAACCGCTAACAATAGAAAGTGGCAGAGCTGCTCGGAGCTGGCAGACGGCAAGAATTAAGACCCAGAGTCAAAGGGCAGTTGGGTTTCACGGCGAGTTTCTCTTCACTCTTTCCTCCAGACGCACACACGATGTCTCATTCTGATCGAATACGAAGGTTTGAGAGCAGATTTTGGTTGGTACCAAAGTCAGTCAGACTTTTTACTCACACTGCTAAATAAAAAAACAGAGCCAAAGTCCATTCGTCCCAAAAAACTACTAATCTACTTATCTGGCGTCTCGTAATCTTATCTCACTTCTAAGGCAGAAACTACCAACAAACCACCTGTTGAATGTTCCAAATCTGCCTCATCATCATGGATACGTCAGCATGAATGCCGATTGTCCGCACAGGAGAGAAACGGAGCGGCACAACGCTTGCGTGACCTGACGTCCATCCCATAGTGACTCCGTCCTGACCCCAGCCAATCACCAATCAGAGATTTACTGCAGCATTTTCCTTTGAAGCACGGAAACGCCACCAATAATGACCATTGAATTCACAGGCCTGAAAACGACAGCTTCTTGTTCGGGACAAACTTATGGTCATTATGTGGTATTATATCCCCAAAGCCCAACAATGGTGCCCTGTATGGGGGGGGGGGTAAAGGAAAACTATTAATGCGCCTCCATTCTGTATGAAAGTGGTCCCATAAAGGCTCGTTTGTCACAGTAACGCACCTCAGGGTTCAGAAAGGCCCATCTGGTGCTTCCTCTTCGTGCTGCACACGCACACGCACACGTGAACATGCAAATGTCGCCATGAACATCACGAAGCCTTTCACACTGTTGTCTCTGCACAGCTCAACCCTGTCGCATCCACGACACCGGGCGGAACCGGCCCAGACGACCCTGACACGACATCTCCAGGAGCATTTTGCCTTTTAGATTTCGCTTGCGCAGGAAACATGAAGCATTTCCTGGATCGGAAATGTGGCACAACGAAGCATCTCTAGCTGTCGGCAGCGTTCGTTCGTTTGCTTAAGCAAAAGCTGTGGTGGATGGTGTCCAGGGAGCCGCCGGGACCCGCTCCCTGGACCGGGACCCGCTCCCTGGACCGGGACCCGCTACAGCACCAGGAGAGACGCGAAGAACGGCCCAGACCGGGTAACGGCCCGGACCGGGTAACGGGACTGCTCACACGGCCCAGGACAGCGCAGCTGCAGCGCTTCTGAGCAGCGTCCAGGTTCGGACGTCCAAACAGCCCAGATTACAAGAAAAGCCGCTCACATGTTCCACTGTAACGACATTTTAACGACCAGAGTCTCTAGCGAATCCATCAAGAATCTCCCCTGCGAACAGCCTGAATCGCCACAAGGGTTCTAAACGGGGGTGGAGAGCAGATTCTCCAAAGACTCCATAAAGAAACCTAAACAAAACTTGTTCCCGTGCCACGTGTCAGAAGTAGAAGCCGGCTAACAATAGCCACCGCCGGATGGTGCCTCGCCGAACCTGACTCCCAAGCATCCCTCCTACTTGGACGCTTCAGCCGCTGCGTGCAGACCGAAACAGGCGCAGCAGTAGCGCCGCACCGAAGCGGCCACGGGCGGGCGCTCAGCCGCGACACGGCCGCTCTTACCGTCCTCAAGAGCGGCTTCATTTGTTCCGAAGGTTCGTCCATTTCCACAGCCGCCAGAGCTCCGACGCACCGGTGCGGGAGTGTGACACTTTCCAAACAGCTCCGCTTCCTCTCGCCAAAGCGGAGGACACGCCTCCCGGTGATTGACAGGTGATGATAACCAATGCAAATCCAGAGCACGGAGAAGTTAACCAATCAGAACCGATAACGTCACAATGTGGGCGGGGTGGTTCTGTTGCTTCATAAAACTCTCGTCTCGATTCTTGACGGTTTAACCGCCTCTGACTGCTTAATAAAAGTCCAATATATATTATTATTATTTTTACACTAGGCATAATATTGTGTAAAATAAGACACAATCAGATAGAGAATACCTCTTTTAAAGCCAGTTTCAAAGGTTTCAAAGGTTGTTCCTTCATTGCTGAGATTTTAAACGCTTTATTGCCCAATTTGTAAAAATTGCGTTGTCAGTTGAAACCGAGAACGTTAACTAAATTATTTCAAAAACAGTTTTGAATTATTCAAATATGTGAGCTTACTTTCGATGTTTAGTGTGTTGCATTGATAACATAACTGCCCTTATAACTAGAATCCTATTGCTATTGCATAGTGAACATTACAGCAATTATTATTATTCTAATAATTATAAAACCAGCTTGTCCAGGGAAAAGCTCCAGCCCGACTTAAAGAAGTCAGCAGTGGTGGCTGGATAGATGAATAAAAGTAAAACTACATTTTTATAGAATTGAATTAGTGTAGAAAATCTAAAGGAAATCAAATGTGTTTCGTCACAGTGCTGGGATGGCTCCACTTTTTTAGTATTGAAGGTGTGTTGCGTGTTCGTCGCCAGCAGGTGGCAGTGTCGTGTCAGAGATTCCTCTGGAAGGCAGATTCTGGCCTCTTTCATGAGCTTCCAAGGTTCGGTTCGGCTTTCTCCGGGGCGGCAGAAACCACCTTTGTGCTGCATTTATTACTTAATACACCGTTTGCGAAAAATAAATGGAACTTCAGAAATAATTGCATCCATTTAAACGACAAAACATCGTTTTGATCACGTCACAAAGTCTTTGCCATATTTCCTTTAACAGTAGCAACAATAACAGTAATAATAATACTAATAATAAAACCTTTCAAAATAATTTTCCTGTGCAATAATCCGTTGCAGGGTTTTATAGCCGTGGCGTTTACTTTTGCAAAATTGAAATGTAATTTTAGTCCTAAATGCATCTACATGAAAGAACCAAAAAACCCTCCCACAATGTTATTACTTCTGCCACAGAAATAAAATTACATTTTTCTTTCAGATGAGTTCATCGTCCTTTAAATAGTTTGTATTCTTCACCTGCCCATCAGCTTCTGGTGGAATCACACAGCGGCGCAGAAATAGAACTGTTAGGTGGGAGATCAAACTCTCACCTCTTAATTGTACCCTGAGTCTTAAAGATGCTGAGAGCCCATTAACGCACAAAGAAGAGTGCTGTGTACTGTTCCTCAAACATGCACGTGCATAATGCAGCTGGGAGATGAGTCAGAACTTAGACAAGTGGAAGAAGCACCACCGTGGCATCCACCTGTGCTGGGACGTGCATAACAGTGGTGGCCGTGAGGGAAAGTTTGGTCTTTGTGGGTTTGTTTGGCAGAAGAAGAAGAAGAAGAAGAAGAAGAAGAAGAAGAAGCCTGGCTTTTCATCCATGCACACTGCATATGTGGGCAAATATAGCTTTAGCTATCCAGAATGAACCAACAACGCAACGGCTGATGCAGACGCTTTAAATCTGGCTTTGCTGAGAGCGACAACCTCACAGATCCGTAGAGATTCCGTGGAGATTCCGTGGAGATTCCGTAGAGATTCTGCAGCCCGGCGAGTCTAACGTGTCGGATACGGGCAGCAAATGAATGAGCATTGACAGCATCATGCTTTGTCCCTGAAGCTGCAGAAATGAAGAGGCCCTCCGTGCCGTCCCCGATGGTTTTCAGGATGTTGTTCTAGCTTCGGCGGTAATGTCTTGCGATGGTGCCAGGAGAGGGAAAAAAGAGAACGTGAAATTCCCAAATCTGTCGGAGCGCTCCATCAAAGTGCCGATGCATTGATTTTGACCACAGATCTTTTCCACTTGGCTGCCTCTGCATGCCCTATCCCACACAACACTCTCATGACCAGGGTCTAGTGGGAGCCCTACTGCCCCCCAAACCCTCCTCTGCTTCTCTGGGATGCCCTGAGGACGACGGGAGCACGGGCCAGAGACCGGCGTGGTGTAACCAACATCAAGTCTGCGATGGGTAAAATGAGTGGGAGGGGTAGTTTGCAAAGAGGGTAAATGGTTGTGGTGGCCTGAAGTGGGTGGATCCGGCCTGTTGAGGGGCGCCTCGCTGCCCTCCAGAGACAGCAGGCTTTGAAATCAATGTGCTGTTAAGTGCAGCTTGGCTGGGGGATACTATGTGCAGCATTATCTGTGCACCAGTGAGTCCGGACCCGGTCTGGTCGCTGCTCTCGCCCTCCGAGGGCACCGGCACATGGCCCCTCCGCGCCAGCTTCCTCTCACCTCTGCGCTCTCTGCCAGCACTCCACACCCTTCCCCAAACTGTGATGGCCTCGCTAACTCCAGCCTCCTCTCACACCGCCGTCTCACTCTTACGGACCTGTGAGCGTTACACCAGCCCCCCCCCCAGCTGATTAACCAGGTTCAACTGAAGGCACTCGACAGTAAAAAAATAAAACTAAATCAATTAGATAGCTGATATGTGATAATAAAGCAGATCTTTTGTCTGCACCGTTAAGAAGGCCAATGACCTTTAGTCAAGGACACCCAAGGTCGGCCGTGTCAGAGAGGGCAACGTGTCTATCGATTATTGGACATTTTAGTCGTTCTGGATGGAATCACGCCGCACCTGGACGCTGCCTTTGCTGTGTGCCACAAAATAACCTTTCAAACATGGTTACGAATACAGGATGTGACGGGCAGAAACTCTTTATCAAATAAAAGTAATTAAGCGGAGCACGATTGCAAAGGACAGAGCGAGCAGATGAAAGTCCCCGAGGAAGAATTCAGCCGTCGCTTTAACGGGCCTGATCATCTTTTACAGCAGTGACATTTAACCACACATTCACAGAGGAAGTAGAGTGTGAAGAAGGAGCATAATCGGCGCCGCCTCGCTCGCGTGGAGCTCGCTTCTTCCAAAACAATCATCCTGACCCGGCCACACACGTGGGCCCGGAGCTGCGTTTAGTGGGTGCGAGCGGTAATAGTGTCGGACTGGAGGTGAAAAAACAGCCTGGGGATTTTCAGACGTCAGCCGTCCTCGGGACCCACGTCTCCATCGTCTCCCTGCTCTCCCGCACATCAGGAGCCCGGAGACATTTCAGCTAAAGTTTCACGGATGGAACCAGAACAAGAGGCCGTTGTTCAGGTTCTCCCAAAGCAGCTGCGCGTGCTGCCGCCCCATGTCTGAGGCTGAGGGGAACGCCGCCTATTGACTCGCCGCTCGCCCTCACTCTCAAGTCTCGGTTCTATTCGGAAGTTTGCAAAGCAGATAAAGGTCCCTGCAGATCTGGGACCGTGTGTTCGGTGCGCCCGGCTCGGCCTGGCACCAGCACTCAGACTTTTCATTCTCTAGCAGCAGAACTTCAGCCTGAGCGTCGTGTTTGCAGCTGCTCGCCACCTCAGGAGCGGAACGCGCCGACACCCAAAAGAAGAAGGGAAACATCATCAGATGCTCTGAAATTTGCTGACACGCACAAGTGCAAACATCTCTGCTCCCCAGACCTGCAGCCACCCACAGGCGTTTTCTTACAGCTTTGCTGAGGGGCCACAGCAATCGAGCTCTCTACCTCGTTAGGAGGTGTTAATTGGAGTTAGTCAGGCTCCTCACTTTGTCGAGGAGTCTGACAACAGAATTAATTAGAATTTGTGTATGTAAATCAATTCGAATGAGGCCTTACGGGGGAGGATCGGCAGTCGTCTTCACAGAGGGAAACAGGTGCTGTGAACACGAGCCAAGTGTGTGTGTGTGTGTGCGTGTGTGTGTGAATATTTTGACTTCTCTTTTCAGTGATTTTGTCTCCTCTAATTCACTTTTGGAGCCTCTCAAGTCACGTGATATAAATAGATGCGTGGAGCTGTGCTGGCCCTCGCTTGGACGCTTTATTTATTCGCCCAGTCTCATATTTGGTGAGCGCATGTGCTTGCAGTACTTAGGTAAACGCCGAAAGGTGTGAAAGCTCCATGGCAACAGCAGAGGAAATAGTAGGACTTTGTGCTTGTGTGTGGGTTTTCTCCTAATTGGGTTTGTGTTGTGCTGAAGCTGTACAAATGTCATGTTTAAATCACACTTGGCCGGCTCCAGTTCCTAGTTGTGCTGTTAACTTTTAATTGGTGCTTGACAAGGACGGCTCGGCTCGTTTGCTCATTTAGCAACGGGTTCACAAATGTTCCTTTATTTCCAAGGTTAAGATATTCCCACTTGCATTATTTAGATTCCACACTATAAAATACAAAACACGTTTGACAGAATCACAATGACATGTTTTTTAAAAAAATAAAATTTCTTGGTTAATGGAGGAAATATGCATCGTTCTGAATCACTTGTGAGTATTTCTTTATCTAAATGTTGTGTTCATACACACCTTTATTGTCTTTATACCTGGTCGTTGCTTGATTTAAAAAGAAAAAAAGAAAGCACAATTCTGTAGATAATCACTTTGTCTATTGGAGAATTATTGTGTCACAAGCAGAAATGTACAAACCAATTATTTGACTACATTACTACCAATCCAACACATCCATAGATCCTGTTATATATTTAATACCATGAATAAAATTAAGACATTTCTGCCATGCTTTTTAAAAAGCGTTTTATTATCATCCATTTAATAACACCTCCAAGACAATTTGTATAAGATACATCACATTCTAAAGTGCACAAATACTGTACAACAAAAGACTTAAATACGCAGGGAGTTGGGGGGGGGGGGGGTCACATTTGTAAAAAATGATTAAAAATTAATGCTGGAAAAATAAAGCAAAGAGGGAATTTCAACCCCCCCAAAACAATCACTAGACATGATTCTGTTGGGGTATGTGAGAGGGGCAGGCCTGGGGAAATAACCTTGTGCAGCTTGATGGGGGGGGACACTAAGCTTTGGCACCTTTAGAGAAAAGAGAAGAGAGACATTAAGATGGAACGGAGAGCACTTCAACAAATTAGATTTAGTTTAATAAATAGTCTTAGGGGCTTGTGTAGAATGCATAATAACCCATGCCTTTTGGGTTGTCCTTGTACTCCTCCGTTGTCAAGTCCTCACACTTAATGGTCGGGGAGTTCTCCGTGCTGGAGCCCCCCGGAGACATCCTGCGCCTCTTGCACACCATGGAGTACACCCCAGAGTCAGTAGAGTCCACCGATTTCAGCGACTGAGACGTCTCGATCCAGGTCGATGCCGGAGGCGCGCTCTCCTCCGGCATCTTGTCTTTGGGAATACCCAGCTGGTCCTCCGGGAAGGCCGGGGGGCTCGGACGAGGGGACCAGGGCAGAGCCGTGGTCATCTTGCGCTGGTAAGAGCCTCTGGCGCCCCATCCCGCAGCCATGGAGGCAAAGGCCGTGTCTGGGTAGTAGCTGAGGGCGTGGGACGTGGGGAGGGACAAGGGCTTGATGCTGTAGGACAACAGGCTGCTGGTGGAGTAGTCATTCTCGTAGGACAGGTCCAACTTGTTGGAACCGGGCTGCTGGACTGGGGGGACAAACCAGCGCTGGGCGGACGCGGCGGCGCCGGCGTCCTCACTCTGAGGGGACAGCAGGCTGTTGGTCTGGGGTACGGCGCGCTCACTGGTGTAGAAACGGTTCTGAGGCAGGTTGTTGACGAACTGGTCCTGAAAGAAGGGCTGCATACTGTAACGAGCCCCGGGCACAATCTGCGTGGAGCGGGGGGAGTCTGTAGGCGAGGGGGTCAGCCGGTCGCTCTCTGGAGCCGTGTACATCCTGTTGGACAAAGGAGGCAGACAGGCGCGGTTAGCTTTATGCTAATGCTGCTACAGAGAAACGATCGTTTACGGTCAGAAAGGCGAGCCTGACACATACGAGTCATAATTGTCCCGGAACCCTTTTGCAAAGGGGTTGTGATCAATCTTCAGCTGTGTGATCTAGAAAAGAAAAAATCCCACATCAATGATCCGACCCAACGCCGGTGAAGGAGGAGTCAGATCCAGCCCTCGGGCCTGGACTCACGTCTGTGTTCTGGTACGCGGTGACGGCTATGAACTGATTCTCTGGGAAGGTGAAGGTCTGAGTTCTGGCGTCGTTGCTCATGTCCTCCACGCCGTCCTCCGTCACCTCCACGATGTGCAACCGCGGCTGATATTTATGAAGCGACTGCAGGACGATCATCTGGGGAGGGAGCGGTGATGAGTGCTGCGCCCGCTTGAGCCCGACAGCATCAAAAATGGAGGCGTAAGCGTGCGTCACCTGTGTGTTGTTGTTGTTCGCCCCTTTGTTGTTGGTCAGCTTCAACTTGCTAAAAGAGATTTCCTGCCTCATCCAGTGGGCACCAGTGTTGGGAGATTCGGGATGGACGTACATTTTATTACCTGAAACAGAGACACAGTTAAAGCCTTTTACTGAAATTATTATTATTAGTACATTTCATTTGAAGTAAATAATATGATCATTATGCTGTCGTTTTTTTTAAAATTAATTTTTAATTGTTTAGTGTAAATAATGCAGAAATTACAGTAATTTTACAGTAAAATTAAATGTAAGAGACATTCATAAAAAACAAGGCCAGAATAATTAGCAGTGAAATTATTTTTGTATTATTTCCCTCTTGATTAATGAAGAAATGTGTTGTTTTGAGTCCAGTTATTTAACCAAATTAAACGTTTCACACGCACGCGTCTCGTCACTAAAAGCTTCATATTCTATTTGAAGCGCGATAAAATAAATATATTAGCAAACCTTCATTTTGCCAAATTTAATTGGAAAAAAAAAACTTTCCCCCCCCCCCATAATCTTCCATAAATTAAAAGAAGCGGCGGCTCGGTGCAGCTTAAATTCTCTGATTCTATTTCGTGGATATTTGGCGCAGCGTTTTTATCCTCACTAACATGATGACGGTCCAACCACGGCGGCCTCACCTTGCATATTATTGTCTGCCTTTCCACAGGTGACCCACTTTCCACCCTGAAAGCGCCAGTGATTCGGGTCCGCCAGAACCACTTCCACAAACACGTTGTAATGGGCCGTGAGGTTTAGTCCAGTGATGTTGAAACTGAGGAACGGGAACATCCGTCTGGGAAAGAAGAGACATCTTTAATTTTAAAAACAGGAGAGCGGCTGATGGACTCGCTACAACGCGTCTGGTTCTAAAATGATCATCGGCGCCACAGCTTTAATTTGACACAACGACAAGAAAGGAAAAGTTTCGTTTTGAGGCGCAATTTTCAATCAGAAACACTTGAATAAATGTGCTTCGTTTGGGCCTAAAAAGCAGCTCATAAAATGTGGATTATTCCATGATTTAAAGATAAATGAGGCAACTTAAAAACATCCAAATGCTGCGCATCGTTTTCCAAAGGGCCTCCAGAGGAGGCGGCCACGCGCCCGCTTACCTGCCCTGTTTGGTGATGATCATTTCGGTCTGATGCCGATGGAACTTCAACCACAGAGGCCGGTTGCACAGATACACCTGCGCCCTGGCTCCGGCGGCAGATCCCGGCAGAGACATGGAGCCAATACCGGTCCCCGTCCCAGGATAAGAGGGGTACAAGCAGCCCGGGCCCTGGCTGAACTGGTACCCGCCGCTGCTAAACTGGCTCCGGCCGGTGCACACGGTGGACGAGGTGAAGCCTGTCGGCGGAAGGACGGATCCGTAGTGAAGTGAGGCCGGGTATCTGGAGGCGCTGGAGCCGGTGTACACAGAGCCGGTTTGTCCTGCGTAGGGAAAGAGAGAACAGGGGCTCGCCATGTCGGAACTGGCCTGGGACGACGAGATGAAGTATCTGTCCGAGCCCAGATCGTCTATGGTGTAACGCCGGCCGCTTGTCAAGTCGTCCTCCCCGAGCATCGGGGAGCCTTTCCGAGCATCGGGCACGGTTTTGGGAAAACTCTCCCCCTCTCCCTCGCCCAGCATCCCGTTCCCCACCGCGCTCAGATACTTCTTCGGTGCGCTGCCGGCCTCCGGTTCGGTTCGATCGAGTTCTTGATATTCGAGCTGCGATGACGCCCTCGGGCTGTTGTTGGCACTATCCGATGTGGAGAGGTTGTAGAATGTCTTGGGTAGGTTGATGCTCGCGCTGGGGATGATGCTCTCTAACTGCATCGTTTTGAACTGGCAATAAATAAAGTTTCGAGGGTCCAGACGACTGAACAAGGCGACCTGCGCGTTTCGCTCCCCGCACGCCTCCCTCCTTTACGCACGATGGAAATATGATCTCCTCAACTTCAGGATTTCAGAACGGATTCTGGGCTGGACATTAAGCATTCGGTGGTTCTTATAAGACGTTGACGTCTCCGCACGCCCAACTGACGGCAGGCAGCGAAGAGGAGGAGCTTTGCGGGAGACATGCGGGGGCGCAAATAGCTCCACAGCCAATGGCCGCACTACTTTAATTCAATTAGAAAACGTCTGTTGGAAATAATATCAAGAGACAGTTCGTCCCGATGGTCATCAAGATTTCCCCCTCAACTCTGTCAGTTTAAACTCAAACCTGGAGCATCTGCGGGGTTTATTTAAGAACTGATGCAAAAGGACGCCGAGATCAAATATTCGTGTCTCGGAACAGGAGGAGACCAAATCCAAAGAGGCGAAAAGGTGTCGGTCATTTAATTACATTACATTTAATTAAATCGAGACTTATTAAGGCTAAAAATTACCACGTATTTACGCGGCCCACCGCGTAAAGTTTCAGCTTCCACTCGTTGATTCCAGCGCACGAACGCAATTTTCCAGATATCTTCAGTTGTTTGAGACACTTCCTCGCCCAGGAGAACCGTGAGTCCGACCTTCAGCCCGGTTCCGCCCAAACAGCGCGTGGAAAAGGTCCCATGTGCGCCTTGTTTCTCATAATTGGCCTTTCGTCGCTGCGTCCACTTTACACAATTAACAAATTTAAAAAAGGGAAAAGACGAAAAGATCTCAAATGAAATAACAAAATAAATCGAAATGAACTTTATTTATTCATTTAAAAAAAAGTGTTTAGAATTGATGATCCGTTGAGTTTAAGATGAGCGATTCTGTTGTTACGCATGATCTTAAAAAAAGGTCACGACGGTAAATGAGCTGCACCAACATTTAATTTAATAAGAGTGAATGAGTATAAGAATTAAATTAACTAAATTCAGCTCTGCAGAGCAAAACAATTTTACAAATGTGCAGAACAATTACAGAGAAAGTGGGACAAAAATGACGGGCAGGATAAAGTAGCGCAATAATCCAGAAAAGAAATAAAAATATGCTACCTAAAATATTGTCCTTATTGCCCACGGATGTCGTCATGGAGGCCTCACAGCGCCTTCTAGCGACCAGAGCAGCACCGACGCGCACCGTCCCCGTCGGTGCTTATTTTAAAGTAACTGTCGACACCGTTAAGTCGCACTTTTTAACTCGGGTCTCACTTTGCATCATCTGCAACTGCAGTGAGCTCAGCTTGTGCACCCCCGCGCGTGCGTGTACAACAGGGCCGTGTGCGTCTTAAAGTAAGCTGGGGGGGGGGTAAGGGTGAGATGAATTTGGGGAAAATGGGGATACAAATCTGTGAAAAGCTGAGGGAGAAGCTCGGCTGGAGGCAGATTGCCTTGTGTCATAAATGGGAGAGTGAAGCTGGCTATTGTGCCATCAGGGAGCCAGATACACGCACACCGTGCACGACCTGTCAATCAAGAGCCAGACCCTCCCCAGGCGCGTGCGCGGAGACAGAAGCATCGAACATCTGAGAAGCTTCAGCTCTCATGACTCCAACCAGCTTTACTCTTCATTTGAAGCGGCCTCTCAACACGGAGGCTCCCGACATCCCATAATGACTCTCAGTCTTTCTCATCTTTGCAGCAGATGCAGGAAAAAGAGAACAAAAGCAACAGTTTTGTATTTTGTGCAACGAGATAATTAATTCATATTTTTGTGGAATTCACGATCTGAAAGATCTGATGTGAATCTGATAAAATGAATAAAAGTCCAAATTAGCAGGTGAGTGTGTGTGTTGTCCTTGATACACACACACACACAGACCCCCCCACCCACCCACCCACACACACACACACACACACACACACACACAGACACACACACACACACACACACTCAGTCTGTAGTAATACTAAAGCTTCATTTGTCTTCTAAGCAAAAATGATCATTTCACATCTAAACACTTGTGTGTTTTTTCTCATTTTGTCCTTTGGATCAGAATCAGAACCGAGCGGCTCGGCCCTCCTGCAGACCTCGGAACCGTTGATCAGAACCGAGCGGCCCGGCCCTCCTGCAGACCTCGGAACCGTTGATCAGAACCGAGCGGCTCGGCCCTCCTGCAGACCTCAGAACCGTTGATCAGAACCGAGCGGCCCGGCCCTCCTGCAGACCTCAGAACCGTTGATCAGAACCGAGCGGCCCGGCCCTCCTGCAGACCTCGGGCCTGTGCTTCACAGACGATCACAAGCCCACTGGGTGGAAATGTTTAAAATAAAGTCCATGCGTTGCTTTTAAAGGCTGCGCTGGGAAACACGGAGCTTTTTCCAAACGACCCCCAAATGTGGGTTCGCAGTCGAAAGAAAGAAAACAAAATAAATGTGATTTATAGGCCACCTATAAGGAAACTAAACCCAAATGAGGTGGATGTTTAAGCCCCACTCACAAAGGAGCTCCCGCGGGTGACCTGTCAGCATGTTCCGTGACCGCCTATAAAAGTCCAAGTGTGTCTGCGATGACCCTCCTTGGCCCCGGGCCAGCGCCGGCACAACAGGGAAGGGAAGTTTTCCCATATTGTTGTCAGAGTAGATCATCAGCAGAGCACATGAAAGGACGGCATTCCAGGTTTTATGGGTGGAGGTGGCTGCACAAGCCTTTGAGAAGTGAAGTCATGTGGCCCGTTGGAAGGATTAATAACGCAAGTCTCATTAGAGCCCCCCCCACCAAGACCCCTGGAGGGAGGGGAGCCGGGGAAAATCCAGAGCAACGTGTGCTGCGTCTGTGGCGCGCAAATCATCATCCCCGGGAACACTTTTATTGGAAAGAATTTATTTATCAAAGATGTCCCTCGCTATATTTCCCAGTGTGGGGGGGCCGACCGGAGCGGCAGGCCAGGATCACGTTACGGACACGCGGCTGTCTTCAAAGATACGCAGGTGACAGCGTTCATCAATTGTGGCCGTTGCTTTCATCACTAATTCCATCGCAGCTCCGCCGCCTATTTTTCATTTAAACGGCAGCTTCGCCCCAACTGGGTGATGGCAAATGTGGCAAATCGGGGCAAAACCGTAGGAGACGAGCTCTTCCCCTTACGTTTATTAGCTCAAAGCTCAAATATTGAGACGTGGCCTCATGTCCAGATGTCAATCCAGCAGGCAAACTGATAATAATGGGAATTTTCTACTCTCCAGCCAGACCCTCGGGAATTCTCTGCATTAGAATCCCAGTAATACTCGACGGCTGCGCGGATCCATCCTCTCTCCACTCGTAAGCTCCATGTCAGCACGTTGCAACGTGCACGTGTGCGTGAGTGCGTCGGGCCGCTTGTTTGGGAGCAGCGGCGGATTATTGCAGGCGTGTCTGGGGATACGTGAGCCGGTGCTGTGGGGATGTGCAGCCTTTCAGGGCTCCGCCGTAATCCACTGTGTTAAGACAAATCTTAGAGGAATAAGGTAGCGTGAGTGCATCCAGGGAAACAGGATTGAAGCCAGATCTCGCTGCATTTCATTGGCGGGGACGTGATAACATGATTTCTGGATTATGGCATTATAGGACGCAACACTGGCCCAGACTGGGGCCTCGTAAGATGCTTTCATGTAGCATAAAGTCCTGCTTGTTCAGAATTCTAACATATTAATCAGGCCAATTGCAATAAAGTACTGAAGACGGTCTAAATTCTAACCTAAATCATTTCTGTGTGTGTGTGTGTGTGTGTGTGTGTGTGTGTGTGTGTGTGTGTGTGTGTATGTGTGAGTGAGGAAGGGGTCTCACTAAATAAAAAAGACTGCGTAAAATCACTGAATTTACTCATTTTTTAGAGCTTCTCTCCTCTCTCTCTTGTCAGGAGGAGCAGCAGGAGAAGGGGAGCGGCGTTCCGTGGCCGGCGCCTCACCCTCATCCCCACTTTAACATCGACCTTTGTTGACCCACTTCTCCCGGCCCATCCTCATGGAACACTGGAGGAACTGACATAAGGGACCGGAGCAAAATAGCAGGTGCTAAAAGTTTGACAGCACAGACTAGATATGCATGTTCCTGGAACGTGAGGTGTAAGAGAGGGTGGCGCCGTATCGACTGGGCCCGGAGCTCCGCCATAACAGGCCTCCTCTAACGGGCTTTTGATCGGTGCCGGGCGGAAGCTCGAGCGCTCCAACCGACCAGGGTCCACTAGCAAGACGCAGCAATCCAACCCAAAAGGAGCCGGGCTTTGACCGCATCACCAACCCAGACTGTTTCAGAAGGACCCTTCATTTTAATTTTCATTTTTTTGGGCTCTTCTCCTGCTTTCTTCTGAAATCCCTTTATTTATTTATTTCATCTACACCACAGGAGTATTCTTCTGCCTCAGTGTGGTTAAATCAGTGAGTCAGAAGTGAGAATATAGAGTTTTAACACTTCTCTCCCGGTACGAAAGCTTCTAGAGCGGCGTAGAGGAAAGCCCTAACTGACTCGAGTCTCCCAGCCGGAGGCATATGCTGCAGGGAGACGTGATTCATGCTTCCAGGTTGACCCCCAGTAAAATGGCTGCTCTGGTGTCTTCCCTCTCCTCTGGGAGCCGGGCCTACATTAGCGGTGCCAGGAGGCCTGGACCAGGAAACTTCCCCCGGTCCTCTTTGAGGCAACATTTGAACGAATCTGTGTCGCACTCACAATTGTTTTGTGCTGTTAATGTAAAACTTCAAACCTCTTGATAAATTTCCAAGTGATTCCTTCTCTTTCCGTGGCTGAGGAACGATCCAGCAGCCATTAGATATAATTAGACATCACAGAATGCTGGTGTATTAAAACATTTGCAGCAATTTGGCAGCTGTATAATGTAGATGTACTGGATCATGGCATGCACATACATGAAAACGCACGCACGTGCTCACACACAACCATATACGCTCGCCGGTGCACGCTCATATATGCACACACAGAGGGACCTCAGTGCAGCGGACACCTTCAATATTGAAGCCAGACCCAGGCCTGCACTCTGTATTTACATGTAAATGGTCTACAACAATCTGCGGCCCCTCTCGTCTGCTTTGTCCCTCCAGCCGGCTGGGCCTGGGGATGAGAGCTGCTCGTCAGATGGGGGGGACCACATCAGATGGGCTCCAATGGTTGTGGAGCCAAACGCTGCGAAGAGAGGAGAAAGAGGGAGGGAAGAGGCTGCCTGCCTGGCAGCCACCGAAACAGCAGGGACTCCCACATAGGATGGAAAGGCTCCATGGTTTGGTCTCCATCTCTGACTGCAGAGCAGAGGGAGGAGGACGGAGCGAAGGGCCTTCCTGTCTGGGTCTGAGAGCAGCGCAGCAGCCTTTAGAGGAGAGCTCCTTCTGATCGGTGGGGACGGTCGGGCTTACGAGGAGATGGCTGGGAACCTGGCGTCCTCCTGGTGGGTAGAGGTGTCATATTTGACAAGTGTATATGTGGATGTGGAGGGGTGGGTGTCAATGATAAGAAAGCAGGAACAGCAGTGAGCATGCATATCCAAGTCACATGGTGGAAGGACGGAGCCTGCCTGTATTTGTTCCTCGTGATCGTCTGTCGAGTGTTTGCGTGTCCTTCTGTGCTGGCGGGTCAGACACGATGGAGGTCTAGACACATGGACCAAACGTTCTGCCCTCGCGCTCGTTTCAGGGTTCATCTGATGGTTGTGGACCTTGATAGAACACACCAGCTGAGATGGGCTGGCTCTCTACCCCGCGTTAATGGTCCAGACTTTGAATTCTGGCACATTCTGAGCCACCGAGGCCACGCAGAAATCAGGACTTTTAGTTCTTTCATCAGATCAGCTACACGTAGCCCATCGTCAAAAGGAGACAAGTAGACAGCCAGGAGCTGTTGGCGTGTTGGGTTCAAGTCCCGACCCGGTCAGGGAGCAGCGCCACGTCTGGAGCTGCAGGCGGCACCGAGCAGCTGCTCCCCCTGATTATTAGCAGAGAGCAGCGTCAATAGCAACAGTCCCACAGGCTAATGTGAACGTCAGTCAGACATTCCTGGGCCCTGATGAACTCAGACTGAAACACACTTTCTTACCACGCGTGTTGATCGATGATGTGATCATCTTTTTGATCGTGTCGGATGCAAATGACTCATGAATCTGATCTGAGGTGAGCAGACCCATCGCTGGGCCGTGTGTGCCACATGTCAGCGTGGTGAAAGCCTCTGTGGCTCTGATTAATGCTGCGAGGGGATTCCCAGTGAGGGCTAACTTCCTGTTCAGATTCTGGTTGGTGCTGAGGACGACCCCCCAGCCGAATATCTTCCACCTCTGGAGGAACGTCCCCCACCTCCTCACTGATCACACCTCCGTGCAGAGGCAGCCCTCGGCTCATGTGGCCGTCATATAGCTTAAGCCTCAGAGTGGGTTTCATGTGGGTCTGGGTGCTGTACGTGCCTGTGCACGGCTATAGTGCAGCGTGGGGGACAATGCAACACCTTAAACCACTGTGGGAGGTGTGAAGAAGGGGGGTTGCTGCAGTCAAAATGAACAAAATGCTTCTGCTTTGTTTGCAAATCTTGTGAAAGTGCAGTTAATTATATTTATGGTGAAAGTTTGTGACTTGTTCTCTCTTAGACGGTCGGTTTCTACTGTATGTCTCCTGTCTCCACGCTTTCTTTTGCTTTTAGTTTCTCTGGGGGAAAAAATCGACGACTCATTTAGTGCGAGTGTGCCAGACGCCCGAGATTGTTGGGGATGTTCGTTATTTCATGATTAATATCTGGAATCTTAAGACACCATGGTGGGAATGACTGCACGTACACGTTGCTGAGGCTAATAAAACTGCAGTGCAGCAGCAGGACACAAGCTAGACACACAAATATCGATAACAAGAATAACTGCTCCTTTCTCTGGCTTATTTTAAACATGTGCTTATGTGCGTTCTTCATATCAAGTCACAAAATTCACATTCTACGAGTAACACGAGGATATTTTTGGAAAGTGAGGAGAGTTTCAAAGAGCTGTGTGATTTCTGGTTTTATGGTTGGACGTCAGAATCAGTGGACGGTCGAACCGGGTCCGGGTCAGAGGGAGGCTTCTTCTCCATTTCTGGATTTGATCAGCTCCTGTTTGCCTACAGATGGCTGCTGAAGCTCCAAATGTAGGAGTGCAGATGGATCACATGGAGAGGGAAGTGGACTCGGTTCTGAGTGGACGAGGTGACACCAGGCCGGTTCCTGGCCCAGGGTTTGGGCTTTGAGGTGACATTAAAAACAGGAGTGGATGATAACAGCTTTGATCCCAGCGCCCAAAGAGAACTGTGCGATTCCCAGTTCCATGTTCTGGTCCATACAGGTCGAGCCTGAGAGGAAGCGTAGCACCCCTGAACGGGTCTCCGAGCCCCTCAGGTGGGTCAGATATGCTTGAGATGCTGCAGCTGTGGCTCCTCCCCCTGATGGTGCGTCACCTTTGAACCCATGAAACAAACATTTGAACTGAGAAGAAGCAGCTGGGATGTGAACTGATGCCACTTCCATCATTTTTCTGCAGGAATTTCGCACCATCACCATGGAAAGACGTGACAGTAGCGAGCTTTGGCCATTCGTCTCCTCCCCTTCAGGTTCCGACCATGAACGGGGTCACCAGTTGCTGCCTCCATGTGCTCTAGTGTAGCCTGACTCTGTGTGCAGCACGGCGAGTGTGTGTGTGTGTGTGTGTGTGTGTGTGTGTGTGTGTGATGCATTCGCTGCTGGCCGGCCTCCCTGTGGAGGCCAGAAGGCGTGCTCCTCGAGCCCTGCCAGCCTCTCCACAGCTCGGGGCCACTGATGTCAGTGGCAGGAGCTCGTAGGCGGCTGCTATTAGTGAGTCCTCTTCACACCGGATTCTGGAGTTCCATCAGCTGGTTGTGCAACTTGATTTTGGAAGGGAGAAATATGTAAAGGGCACATACGGATGTATGTGTCGATGCCTTATTTTGCATCTTCTGTCTCCTGCATCGACATGTTGAATATATGAACCCATGATTTTGCACCAGTTCTGCTGCTTTCGGCAGGTTGGAGCCTTGAGGACACTTCTGGACAGCTGTCCTCCTCACGCCCGTGTTTACGGTCCGCTCCTGCCTCCTGTACGGAGCAGCAGCAGGGGCGAACCATCACATTTGGTGCCCAGCGTGGTCGCGTTTGGTGAGCTGTCGTGCTCCAACTATCCCGTGGAGCTTTTCTTCTGTCTTTTCACTACAATTTTGACTAACCTCATTTGCATCTGCTAATTAGATCCTGTTAGCATAATTCATTCACATGACACCCTTTTGAAGCTAATGAATAGATACATCTCCAGACAACTCACAAAGAGTGTTTAATGAGACTAAAGTTGTTTAAGAATGTCTGAGAATTAAAGGAAGAAAGTTGAGGACCATCATGTCGTCATGTTGTTGAAGCCGCCGTTTTACATCAGACCTGGGCGAAGCGCTACGTCTGGCCTCGTGGAATGGCTGCCTACACACCTTGTGCATGTTTAGTTCCCTCTCACTGAATAATTACCGTTGCCGATAGCGTCGACGTATCATTTGGAATTATGTGATGAATAATTTGAAATGACAGATCATAAATGAAACAGCAACTGTTGATTCCTCCACGCTAAGCTCGGACTTGTGAATATTAATGTGGAGGGCAGAAAAATATAGATATGATTCATCTCTTACAGCTGGATGCACAATAGCTCATCCTCGGGGGGGGGGGGGGGGGGGGGCTGACATTTCTGAAGTGCTGATCTCTCCATCGGCAGGATGTGTTCCTGACGAGAGTTCACAGCTTTCCCAGTGATCCCCATTAGAGCCGGGGCTCCGCGGGAGGCACCTTTCAACATTTTTAGCTCTGAACAAATGTGGTTACTGTACACGTGGAGCGTCGAGCTTCCGACTTTAACGGTGACGTGCAGAGAATTCCTCCCTCTGATAAACTGTTAAATGTTGGCTTTGTTTAAAGAGGACGTGCGGCTATTGAAGCACGCTAAGGTGGAGTCTAACTCCACACACACCATGATTAATGATTAGCAACGAGTCCTATTTTTGTAAATCATATAATTCAATTTTACTAATATGTGTTTGGGCAGATAAACTGTTTATAAAAGGATTTTTATGCTTTTAATCACGTAGAGCAAACGGAGCTACAAGATTTGATCAGCGATGCAAATCTGTATTTGGGATGTTGGGGTTCGGGTTAAAAGGGTTAAAATAAAACATCCGATAGTTTGCAATTCAGTAGAGTTTTAAATCAATAGTTTCCCTCTGTGGCCAATGGCTGCATGCGATGAAAGAGAGGCTCTAGTTTGTTCGCTGCAAACTTGCGTCTTTGGGTTCGTCCTCTGATTAGCGCTAATGAATTTCCACATTTAGCGTCCGTGGAGCAGCGCCGCGGTTCTGCTGCCGTTCTGGTGCGGAGCTCCACCTGGCTGACGGAGTGAGGACCCAGCGGGGAGTTCTGAATCATCTCGGCTGAGGCCTCATGGTTTGGCCTGGCTGGAGCCCTCATGATGTGCTAGCGCACTTCGCCAGGCTCGAGTGTGTTTTTGCGCCGGAGTGTGGGTGTGTGTCTCAGTGAGCCACTGCGTGCATGGGTTTTGTCTCTCTGAGCCCGCGTGTGTGTGTGTGTGTGTGTGCAGAGCGGGTTGTGTATGCGGTCGTATGTGTACGTGTGTGTTTGCTCCCGTCTGCTCCCTCCAACCGGTTGATCTTTCACATTTCGCACGGGCAGGAGGGACAGGAGGCTGCCAGGCTGCGCCCGGAGCCTGGGTACAGTTCGGTTAGCAATGCCCGGCATTCATTAGCACCTCCCAAGCTGTCTGCACTTTTACCAAACGCTCAAGCTAGCTAACATGCACTGGCTCTCGTCACCCCAGTAAAGGCCTTCACCAGGATTTGGCTCCGCTCAGCCACAGCTGAGGCCTCTAGTCTTGGCTTGGGCCATTTCAACTTTGTCACAGTTCAGCACAGCGACACGATGAGCCTGCCAGCTTTGATGGAGTTCACGGAACTTTCCAGAGAAAGGGAACTCTGTTGTGAGGGTCACATTTCACCTGAACAATTTGATGTTTTCTTACTGGACAGAGGTGAATCAACAGGGTCGAGCAGTTTGACAGCTCACTGCTGACTGGCATCAAAAGACCAAGGTGTCATTATTGCACATTAATCTGCTAACGAGCTCCCTTGAAAGCCCTCGTGGCCTTTGTGCCGCTGGCATCACATTTAGCTTTGGTTAAATTTGACTCTAACGAAGGTTCTGGAGACCGTTGCAGCGCTGGGTCCGTCGGGTCCAACCGTCCCTCGACCGGCTCATCAGTGAAGGGGAGAGCGCGACTCAGTCGCCCGTGGAACATTTGGACTCGTCACCGTTCTGGTTTCCGCTTTATGAATGGAGGCTTCGTGCATCTGCCACCGAGCATGAGTGGCGTGCACGTCTGAGTGTTGGCAGCGTGTCCCGCGGACACTTTGTCCTGGACAGAAAACTTGAAAACACTCTGGTCCCAGCAGGCGCTCGTCGTCTACGCGAAAACTTTCCCTTTTTATTGTTGTTTGTACAAACTGAATTTCAGAACCTTTTTCTAAAAGAAGAAAGTTTAATGTAAATTTGCTAAACTGTCAGCAAAGATCTGGATTTAATTCCTTGAATTAAGACAGAAAATGTCTCAGCAAATGTCTTGAATTAATTCCTGTTTTATCTAAAATCATTTTTAAAGAAATTCTCATGGCAGCGGAGAAAAAAAGGCGTCCTTCGTAAAAGAGGAAAAACCAAATCACAGCTAATTTATAAAAAAACAATTTTGTGTGATCTGAAAAGGAACCCTTGTGCAAACACACGCCCACGCACGTGCACGTTGCTTAAATGGCTGTGGGGGGAGATGTCACACAGACGCGCGCTATAAAATCGACCTGAAGCTGTGACTGCTCGGCGCCGCTCGCTTTGCTTCACCTGACGTTTCCCGGTCGTTCCCGTCTCATATGCTCTCCGTCCTCCTCGGCCCCCCAGAACCCCCCCAGAACCACCACCTCGCTCTTCCCTCCTCAGGATCAACAGGCTGGGAATACCTCCGAGAGCTGCCACCACGGAGCAAAGAACCCAGCAGGAGGTAATTGTCAGTTTGGCGCCTCCCCAGAAGGGTCTGTAACTCATGATGGACGTCACCAGAGACGCCGTCCACCCATGGAGTAATAACACAGCTGGTAACGATAATAACCTACAAATGTAACCGCGATACTTTCGACGAGTATCGTAACGACCCAACAATGCAGCCGCAGTCCCGTTTCACCAATGATCACGTTTCCAGAGATCCAATAAGAGCGTTCCTAGTTGGGCTCCTCCAGAAACACCATCAAGACCTTCCCAGTTATTCAGGCTTCTTTAATCAGTGTTTGCTCAACCGTTCTAATTAAGCGTCGCTGCTAGCTGTCAGCCTCGTTTGCTCTGTGCTGCACACGGGGCACCATCGCAGCCTGGGGGGGTGGGGGTGGGGTGGGTCGATCAGACGGTAAGTTCCATTCAGAGGAATGTTTACGTCGTGGTTTCGTTGCACTCATTTATGGCGCCTCACACTCATTTCAGGGGCGAATCACCCAGAAGTTCCCTGACAAACGTCAGAAAAGTAGTTCCAGGCGAATCCTCCGAGTGGAGGTGATGTGGGAGGGGGGCAACGCCACGCAAACGCCGCGTCATTCTCAACACACTCACAGTTGAGTGTGTGTGTGTGTGTGTGGAGAACACACAACTAATTGCACGAGTGCTACCAGGATGTCGAGTCAGCGACGGTTCA
>NC_042296.1:12955307-12985307 GCF_901000725.2 Takifugu rubripes | reverse complement strand
ACAGGAAACTCTTAAAGGACTGTCAAGTTTTTATCTGCCTTCAGGTTCATCACAGAATGCGTTTGGAATTAAAGGTAAGAAGAGGTGAAAGTAGCAATGTGGCTTTTAGGAAGGTGGGAGAGTTTTGGACCGTATGGTAGAACGTCTTGATCCAGTTCTTAAGATATCAAAGCCGCCCGTTATCACATTCAAGCCCCTGATATGATGCTGCCAAACAAGCTTTGGATGTTCCCCTGATGCTGATGAGCACGTTTCCATTACATCCTCACCTGTGTTGAAGAGATTTAGGTTTAGAACGCTTCTTTTATGAGATGATTAAACAAGGCAACAATGGAGCCATTTTTAATAGTTGTTATTTTCCATCCTGACCAGAACCAGCCTGACCCCCACTTGTCCCCCTTCCCCCTGCCTCCAGTCCCCTCTTGCCCCCCTCCCCGTCCCTGAGGGCGATCTGGTGTTTCTTCCCGGTCGCCGGCCTCCTCCCTCGGCCCGTGTGCTGTCACTCCGGAGGGCTCCCAGCATCCTCTCCCCCTGCTGTGATTGAGCATTACGAGGTGTTTCACGCCTCCTTGCATTAAGCGAGGCGACAGGGAGGCGTTGGGTAAATGATACGTATGGATCGCCGGGGCGGCCGAGTTCACGGCCGGGTCAGGTCAGCCGGCGGAACAGCAGCGGTCCCGGACCTGGTGCCAAGCCATGCATGTGACGCGGGCGTGTGCACACCTGCATGCAGCTGCCACCGCTCGATATACACGCCGATTATACCTGTTCTTACACCTGCGGGTGCACGCGGCAACGCTGTGCATGACATTTGCTTCCAGACACAACACTGGTACACGGAGTCGGGGGAAACGCGCACGTGTCACCAGGGTAGTTTCCAGCCCGCTCAGCACGAACCGTCTGAGCAGAGCGACGCAGCTGAGGCGTGTGTGCGTAGCCGTTGCAGCACTCATTCGTAGCCGTAGCGTCGTGAGCGGGAGGCTGTGGAAATTCTGGGTTTGACGCGCTGCACCGTTGTAGACGAACAGTTGATGTGTGTTAGAAGGTGGGGGCGCGTAATTAATGTGCTCTGATGAGGGCGACAGTTAAAGACCACCTACTGGCTTTTCATACTGCCTGTCAATGTGACCCCAGGACACTCTGCACGCACACACACACACATTTAGCTTCGGGGGCTAAGTGGGCGAGAGCGTCGCAGAAACACAGAAGAAAACCACTTCAAAAGCATTATATTATTAGTGGAATGACTTAGAAAACACTTTAAACTCATAGTTTATTCTTGAAGACTGCACTGTCATCAAAATGTTGGCATTTTATTGGGTTTTTATTGGGTTTTTGAGCAGAAATCAAATGAGTCAGCGCTGCTGTTAACCACGAGCCGTTTCTGTCCACCTACACATTCACCGCTGCCTCAGGAAGGTAGAAAGCAGAAGATTCTCCCCTCACCTAACCTCTTCGTAGCCCATCTAAAGCCAAGCACACCTGTATTCCTGATGAAAAGAAGGTCTTGGCGATGTCATTTAAAGCAGCATCACTGGTGATGTGTTGCCCTGACGTCTTTTCTCTGTCGCTCGTGCCTGTTGGGGACTTTGTTCTGTTTATGTCTCAACATACTTCTGACACGCTTGTTTCAGCCTCAGTAGACAAACATGTGAGTGCACACGTGTAACCAGCTTCAGCCTATTGGCCCAGACACCTGTGTGGAAGCTTGAACAGGCGCTTCTGTCGAGGCCTTCTGGCCGTAGAAGGAAAGCAGCCCCTGCTCCCCCCCAACAGGCTGGACATCCACCACAGATCGATGCTGCCACGAGGAGCTCAGCTTCTGCCATAGCTTGTCACAGTCTCTGGAGGAGATTTATGGACCTTTACCATCACAGGGCTGCTCGTATTGACCGTGCTGCAGGGAGCTAACCAACCATTATCTCCACAAGCCAACAAAGTGCAGATTTTCCAGTATGTATATTAATTATTGTGCAGATATTGTGCCAGGTTTCAGGACTATAATCCAGCTTCACGTCCATGGGTGAATATTAAAGGAAGAGCTTTACTGTCATTGGTCAATGTAAAACTCAGGAATCAAAATGTCCACGAAGGGACGTAAATGCATCAGATAGTACATAAGAACGCAGCAGTAAATAAATAAAACAACAAGGAAAATGAAAGGAATCGAAGCAAAAAGTGCAACAGAGCCGAAGCTTTATGTGCATACCTGGTCCTCCGTTTGCCCGTATCTCTGCTCCGTCTGTTCTCTTTGACCCCGCCCACTTCCCGTCCCCCCCACCCCCCCCTGCAACCCCGGGGCTTGACAAGCTGGCCAGGCTGCTGCATCTGCCAGCACATCTTTAGCAGCTTGGCAGTGAGGAACGTCCGTCACAGGTTGTAATCAAACCTGCCTGGAAACTGAACAGGAGGGAGGGGGGGGGAAGGGGCGGTGGGGGGGAGGGCCCCTCCTTCTGCCTGATTAATCATAATGTAATTTTAATTAAAAAGCACAGTGTCAAAGAGTTTAGCTGCCTGAGAAGTGAGCCCAGATTGCCACGCAGCAGCAGCCCCCTCAGTCTGTGGGCAGGAAATGCATCCTGACAATTGCAGGGCCAAGAAAACAAAGGCCACATTACGGAGATCCTGTCACCGAGGGACGAGCAGGGCGATGGATGAAAGACAGGGCGGGGGGGGGGGACGGGACGGGACGGGACGGGACGTGAGGACAGGCAGAAGAAAGGTTGCAGGGGGTCACACTGTCATGCCAATCGGTGCTCGGTGCAAACACCCGTGTCGTGTGAGGGGACGTTAAAGGGAAAGTGAGATACAAAAGACTACGGCATCATCTTGTGTCAGCGGCCAGAGTTGTGAGCTCGCTGTAGGCTGGGGGGGCACGTTTGCTCCACCTGAATCAGGGTTTCTGCGTGCCGTGGTGTCGGCTCCAGGCCACGCTGGGGCTGAGACGATGGTAGCCGTCGCTCAAGACAGGCTGGAAGGAGCCGAACGTGAACGTGAGGAGGCCGGGGGGGCAGCAGCCAAGGTTAGGGATCATTTGTGAGGAGGGGGGTGTCAGCACGGCTGGGTTGAGAGCTGTGCCAAATACTTGTTGTGACATCGCATTACCCTGGGTCATGGTGACAGATTAGGAGGATTACAGACTTGTGTCCGTGCAGGGGGGGCCATACGGTGGGGTGTCTACGGTGGGGAGACCTGGGTTTGAATAACACCAAGGGTGACAATGGGAGAACATTGAACAGGGGCTACGGCTCGCTCATCTCATGCTTCATTGTGTCTCCATGGTTTGGGGGGGGGGGGGGGGGGGGGGGGCTGTGCAGTGGAACGGATGACCTTTGAAGGGGGGATGAGGTGGGGGTGGATGCACGTGCCGTCAGCATCCGGGTGAGTTTGGTGGTGGTGGTGGTGGTCGGGGGGTGAGAGACTGGAAAGGGTCCCCAAACAGTTCCCCCCCAGGTGTGGGAGCTCTAACAACCTCTCCGAGTGGTCTCCAAACAGAGGAGGAGAGTGTGAGGAGACTCTTCTGGAAGTGGGAATGGACCTGAGCGCTGGTCTCCTGCTCAGGTGACCGTCCGAGCTTTATCGTTATCAAAGTTGAGGAGTTGCTTTAGCAACATGGTTGATGGCTGAGATCTCACCCTGAAGAAAGAGAACACAAAGATCTTACATTTAAAAACCTTTTATAGCAAGATTTCAATATCTTCAGAACTCTTAGATGACCTCATTAGCTGCTACTTAAAATGAGCTGCCAGGAATTGGAGCACCTTAATGTCATCTAATATGCGTCTTTTATCGATCGACTGTCAGACCATCAATAGAACGAGGTTTTCTCTCTGTTTATGTTGATAATGAGAGCAAACGATCTTCTTTTGTGCCCTTTTTGCTAAATGAACTCTGTTTAGTTAACAAGTGTTGAGGAGACTAATCAGGGCAAAGAGAATAATACAAACTCACTGTGATATCATGGAGTTCATATTATCCTGTGCATCCCTCGCTCTCTCTCTCTCTCTCTCTCACACACACACACACACACACACACACACACACACACACACACACACACACTTGGAGCCTATCGAGGGCCTGATGAACCTCCCGTGACACCTGGGGCTGGATACAAAAAGCGCCCCATCAGGCCTCGGCTGAATGGGGAGGGAAAGAGAGACAGATGACATCTAAACAAGCGTTAACACACAGGTAGCTAACAAAGCCAACGCTCTCTCATTTCCATGTGAAAAGCCGTGCACACGCTTCAGGCCTCCAGCATATGTAGTGAAATGTAGAAGCACTTAATGTCAAACAAGCGTGCACATATGTGTGGGTGTGAGAGACCACAAGCAGCTACAGACCCCCCCCCCCCCCCCCCTCCCACACACACACACACACAGGGCACTACTGGCCAGTAGACGGGGAGGAGGCTGCGTCACTCTCTCTCGGCCTCCTCTACACACAGAGGTCCTGGTGTTTTTAGCTCCTGGTTCCCCTGAACAAACCACCCGCTGGCGGCCTTAACCGCCCTCTAATAAACCCATCTGTTGGGTCATTATTGCATCCACAGCCATCTGAAGAGGGAAGCAACCCTGCCATGCTCCGCGAGAGGAAGCTGAACACTTAGAGTACGAGCACAAAAAATAATCAAGCAGTGATGTTGAACGTTGTGAAAGTTATTTGAATTTAAAACTAGAACTATTTTTTAGTGGTGTTGGTGTGTTTCAGTGAGGTCAAGGGGAAACTATTGGCACTTGTTGGACTGAAATCTATAAATTTAAGTTTATGGCCCTCTTTTGAGGATAAATAAAGAAATGCATGAAAAGATTTATTCTCCCCAAATAAAGTCGAAATATGACACAATTTTAGCCACTGATAATGACAGAATGCTTGTTGTGCATTTACACACAAAATGCATAAAATATTCATCCTGATCCAAAGCTTCTGTCCCCGTATGCACGTGTTCGTGTGTGTGTGGTGTTTGTTGGCACGGACAACCATGAAAGGCTGGTCAGGGTTTAACTTTGCTAAGCTTTTTCCTGCCAGGAGATCCCACTGTTCATTTATATTGAAGTTTGTAGAACAGTGGCTCTGCCAGGCTCCCCTGCCTACTGCTGTAATTTCAGAGCTGCTGGGGACCTGCACAGCCAGCAAGACCCAGGGAGAGAGGCAACCTGTGCACCTGTGTGTGTGTGTGTGTGTGTGTGTGTGTGTGTGTGATGTTTCAAAATATAGGTGTGACGTCAAGTCATTTAGAAAGGTTTATTTGTACATTTTGAGTAATTGACAGCAGAGTTGCTGCATTTTCACGTGGCCTGCATGTGTTTGCGTGCACGTGTGTGCGCACAAGCTGGCCCTGGTCCACTGCAGCCCCCGGCAGGTGTTGTGATGTGTTGCACGAGTATGTGTGCCCCCCCCCCCACACACACAGACGCACACAGAGACACACACGCAGACACACACGCAGACACACACACACACACACACACACACACACACACACACACACACAGGAGCAGTCTCAGTGCCACCATGGAATCCCCACAGGTGAACCGTAGAGTCGACACCTTATTATTAAAACAGACAGATGTGTGTGACTATGAATGATTCTGCAGAACACACACTAATAAAAACACACAACACAAATTCACACACAGACACACATTTGTTTTCATACTAAATTTGCATCACTGTCTTCAAAGCTTTTAATTTTCAGTTATATTGAAAAGATGATAGAAAAGAAGCAAAGGGCAGAATAATAACTGTTATAACGGCTCAATGTTGTAACTTGTTACATTAAGTTAATGTTTAATATGTTGTTTAACTGACATAAGGAAACGCAATCTGTGAAATGTGTCTTCTTGGAGATACAATTAACAAACTATTTCCCTATAACTTCATTGAAGAAGTACCAGAACTGACTGAGAGCTAAAATGCTAAAATTTCACTCATTAATAATTATTTAGCAAACACATCTCATGACTTAAAGTCGCTTTCTTTGCTTCATAATTAATTCTTCCACAGCTGGTCCAACAGTGCACAAACACGCAAAACAAAATCTCAGTTGAGCTTCTTCAGATTGAGAGATAATCTGTACAAAGCAACGTGTTTACCCCGTCCCCAGAAATAGCAATTCATCGGTGACCCTATAGTGCAATTCTCTGTCGGGAGCCAGCAAGACGGCACTAAATGTTCAAGTGGAGGTAAGTGCTGGCAACTCCTCTGACAATACAAGCATGGTTTCAAGCTCCCGCTCAATACTGCTCCTTTCCTCAGAGAGCATGAGCAGGGAAAGGGGTGGTGGTGGGGCTCTAGGAAGCAGGACCACGGCTGGAGGGGTCAGACGCAGTGTGGCGGGGGGGTCGTCCACACGGGTATCTGCACTGTCCCTCCTCTCCTCCAGCTTGGAGAGGAGGGCGACGCCATCTCAGAGCAGATGCTAACAGAGATTATACGGAGTAGGAAGACCAGATTAGTGGAGACAAAACATCAGAAGTCCTGGAGGATCCTAAAATATGATGGAAGGGGTGAAATGAACATCGTGAAACATCTACGAACCACTTTCACACAACAGTGTTGGCATTCAAGAAGAACGTGAAAAGAACTGGAAACCAACCTGCCAATGACCCGGGGTTTTATTGGCTCCTCCCATTGGTGTGAACAGCAGACCTGGGTGCACCCGCTAGGTTCAGCGGTGATACGAGCGCCAACCGCCTTCTCTCATCGAATCATGCTCGGGGGGTATTTGAGGACCAAACTGGGCTCCAACTGGGCAGAAATCATTACTTCACGTGGCTTCACTGAGAACTACCAATCTATTTCATTGGCATCACAACTTTCCCCCGTTTCAATCTACGATACTGGCAAGGTTACGAGTGACGACCACTTCAGCGTGGGTGGGATCATCTTGTTGGGCAGGGCTGAAACTCCAGGATGTCCCTTGAGCCAAGGAAGAGGAACATCTTCAGCAGCTGTCCTAAAGTGGTTGGCGATGGTCCCTATTAAGGCCAGGACCAGGACCAGGAGGAGGTGGCGAGTCACTCAACACCATCAACCAGAGCAATCATTTGCAACTATAATGGGACTTAAGCAACTTAGATTCCGTGGAAACGTTGTGGAGAACAGCTTTACACTGTCCTGCTCAGAGGGATCCAAGCAGGTGCTCCTTGTTGGAGCTAAAGGTGCCGTCGGTGCAGAGGGTGTAGGAAGCCAGTGAGAGGGAGGACAAGAAATAAGCAGCGCTGGAGGAGACGGCCTCGTGGCCGCCACAGGAGCACCATGGATCATCACTGCTTGGACAGAGAACTGATCTCTCTGGGTGGGGTCACCTGTGTGGGGTCACCTGAAAGACCTGAAACCCCCTGGTCTGCAAACAGGGCTTCAACCAAGGGCCCTCCACTTCCTCACCCAGGAACTCAAAATACACACGCATGAAATGACGAAAAGGAAAAAACAGCCCCCAGAGACTTGTACCACCAACAAATATGTATAAAAGTGATTCCTTCGGCTGGAGCCACTGCAGCCTGTTAGCTGCTAATAAAAGACTCTGAGTCAGCAGATGATGAAGGCCCAGCAGACAGAGTGGATGTTAAAACCTCACCAATATTGCCACCATTGCTCGAGTAACTGTGGCCACAACGCAACTTCTTCATGTGTTCTTTACACTGTTTATCCATCAGGAGTGAAGGGGATCAGGCTAGCATACGAGAGCATGGAAACCGCACTAGTTAGGCGGCCCAAACTTTCTGCTGTGGTGATATACATGGAAAACCAGAAGCCAGGATGAAACAGATTCTTCCACACCTCTGCCTGTTCTGCCTGGAGGCTTCTCACGGGTACGATTTGTTGCTCTCAGTCTGGAAACTGAAAATGAGAACCTTTAAATTAGAAGCCTGGGATTCGTGCTGGAGCCTGACCCTGGATTCTCACCTCCACCGGACCTGTGAACACTGGAGCTGATCTATATGGCCCAGGCTGGCTTCTCCACACGCCATATGTATCATTGTTATTGGACTGCACGCAACATTCTGTCCGTCCGTCCGTCCGTCCGTCCGTCCGTCCGTCCGTCCGTCGGTCTATCTATCTATCTATCTATCTATCTATCTATCTATCTATCTATCTATCTATCTATCTATCTATCTATCTATCTATCTATCTATCTATCTATCTATCTATCTATCTATCTATCTATCTATCTATCTATCTATCACAATTCCCCCCTAATATTCATCTAATCAAGACTGTTGAGTCCAAATTTACCAAATGAGTGGAGCAATAAAGAAAGAAAGAATGAACTCGTTACACGGTTACAGATGCTACCACCTCCAACGAGCAGTTTGGAGAGACATCGGTCACGTGTCATGTGACCACCTATTGACCGGGCACGTCCGTGCATGACTGGGATCGCTGACACGTCCTGCTAACGAAGTAATGCATTGGATTGTTTTTTAGATTTCCTTTGGAACAACATGAGGTCTCTGAGGAAGATAGTATCTATTATTGTTGTTATGATTGTAGTGTCTATTATTGTTGTTATGATTGTAGTATCTATTATTGTTGTTATGATTGTAGTGTCTATTATTGTTGTTATGATTGTAGTATCTATTATTGTTGTTATGATTGTAGTGTCTATTATTGTTGTTATGATTGTAGTGTCTATTATTGTTGTTATGATTGTAGTATCTATTATTGTTGTTATGATTGTAGTGTCTATTATTGTTGTTTGTATTGTCTATTATTGTTGTTATTATTGTAGTATCTATTATTGTTGTTATTATTGTAGTATCTATTATTGTTGTTACGATTGTAGTGTCTATTATTGTTGTTATTATTGTAGTATCTATTATTGTTGTTATGATTGTAGTCTCTATTATTGTTGTTTGTATTGTCTATTATTGTTGTTATTATTGTAGTATCTATTATTGTTGTTATGATTGTAGTATCTATTATTGTTGTTATGATTGTAGTGTCTATTATTGTTGTTATGATTGTAGTGTCTATTATTGTTGTTATGACCCCCCCCCCCCCTTACCCCGTCCAGCGAGAAGACTGGGGGGAGCACAGAAAGACGACGGTGCCGTTTCAGCCTCTCAACCCTCATGAGCAAAGAGCTGCTGCTTCGGGACCCAACAGGAGCCCCCCCCACCTCATAGGTTGGGGGCGGTTACTAAAGCATTAGTGAGATCCGCTCCTCTGCTGGCCTCCATAGAAACAGGCGGTCGTTTTGCCCCGCGGCTAAACATGGCGCCTTTGACGGCGTGAGGGTGGCGGACAGTTAGCCGCTGCTACATTACACACAAGACAGCGTCTCCATTCAGGCTGATTATGAAGCGAGGACAGCTGTGGCACACGGCTAAAACCGGGACGTGTCCAGAACGAACGCTGTCCTTTTACCTTGACTTGGACATTTGTCTCCATCGACTTAACGACAATAGAAAAATGTTTGGCGTTCTTTGGTGCTGGCTAATCCCTTCGTGTTGTTGGTTCGGCACAGTTGTGAAAGATTTTTAAATTCTGTTGTCTTTTCTTGACGATCCGCTCTAACCAGTCAGGTAGAGAAACCCGTCCTTTTGTCTTTTGATGGGCATCAATCGCACAGATGTTCCTGTATTAAAATTCATCCATTCACCAATAACAAAAATCTAGAAACCCAAGCTAAGCTAACTTTGCAGCTCTGCAGGTTTTACTGGTTCGGCATTTGTCTGATGTATGTTGGTGGGCTTGCAGCCTGGGATTCACCCGGTCTGGGGAACATGCGCCCCCGCTCCGTGTCCTTACAAAGATAATAGCCAAAGCAAACTGGCACTCTCTCACACAAACACGGACAATAACCATTGACAGACTTCTCTCATCACATTTGAAAAACATGCTGCTAATGGGGGACATGAAATCACTTTCAGTGGGATATAAAAGCAGCATTGTGGGGTGGGGTGGTGGTAATTACACCACACAGGCCGACACTGAAGAAAGCTATTTAGCAATATGGCCCTGGCCTGGGCCTCTAGTGCTGATCTCATTTGGCAGCATTCATTATCTTGCTGCAGAGCTCAGTGTTAACGCAACAGCCCACTGCTTGCTTGGCTGAGGGGGTAGTCGGGATGACTAACACAACAGTCTGTTCAGTCCTGTTGTACATCTACAGGCCTCCCGAACTTCCCTGCGTCCCAGCACCTCCCTCCATCCCAGGACAGCTGGGGCGAGACAGAGGGCACGACTGCTCTCTATTCATCACATTCAGCCTGGTGCCGACCGCTGTGGCACAAAAGGCCGCAGCCAGCCCATCTGTAGAGGCCAAGAAGACTACCGCGTTTTGTTTGTGTTTTAAACGAGCTCTCCGATTGTCGGGCCTGAATGTCTTCACTCGACTGGAAGGAGAGGAGAACTATACAGCCTGCTGAAGTATGTACAGATACTTAATAAATAAGGAATGGGCATCATCATAAACTACCAAAGATTATGGAATAAAAGCATGGAAATTAACCTACAACATGTTAGCTAGAATTTCAGTAGCTTTTGTGACCAAACCAATATTTTCATAGCAAATTAACAATGCATTTATTTCAATAATTGATTCCTTGTAAAGTCCTGTGATATATGAGAGGAAAGCTGACAGCATGGAGCTCTGACAGTTGCTGTGTGGTATCTGCAACGGCTTTACTGCAGGACGCTTATTGTTAGATACTGTCTGGCTCTGAATAATGCACCGTTTCACACGTGCACAAGTGAGGAACAGCCGTCGGTGCTGGAAGTACGTCAGCCTGAATTTAAGATCAATTCTAAATTTTGCATCTGCAGTTGTGGAACAACGAAAGTCAGATAAACATAATATATTAAAAAACCAGTGGTCTCCTTGCAGAGCAGAGCAGAGCAGAGCATATATAACGGTTGCGACAATAATACACCACCATTTCTCCATTTGCCGAGTGGAAAAGTGCCGCACTTCTGCTTTTCGGCACAGTTTGGTTTAACACCTTTAATTAGAAAGACGGCGTATTATTATAACAAAGTTGCAGAGTGTTTGCAGCGCTGGACAAAAAGGGAAATACCCAAAGATGTTGGCTGGATAAGTAGAGCCGCTCGGATCGGAGCGGTTTAACCAGCACTCCAACATCTCGTGAGGTTGCACTGAAGGACGCGAGTGCTTTTAAACACCAAAGGAATCACATCACGAAAAGGCCTCTGATGTTTCCACATTCATATTTAGAAGAGGCTGGAAGCTCACAAATAATGCCGCTGATGTCTTTCTGGTCAACCGTTTCAGTTGTACCGCATTCTTTTTCACACCTATGCTTTTTTGAAGGAGGTGTCAGCTTTTCAAATGCAGGACGTCATATTTTTAGAATTCAACTCCACATTTTATCGCGTGCGTGTGCGAGATTGGTGCTTCCTGTGTGAGCTGGTTGGTTGTGAGAGGCAGCACAGCACAATATGTGATGATCTCTGCGCTGTGTGATGCTGCTGACGGACGCTGCTTCTCCCTGCATCCATATCCCATCGTTTGGGAAGAGGAGCACGAGCGGAATCCTTCATTCTGGCCACGCCGCTGTCACAGCTCTCTCAACATGTGCAGCAGCCTGTAAAGGCAACTTAAAACTGGGTTAACTACAACAAGTCTCAAGCTAACTCCCGTAGACATTCGCCTTATACCGAAGGCTAAAACACTTGGAGGGTTCCAACCGTAGCGGAGGAGGTCCTGGAGGCCTCGCTGGACAATCTGAAGGTGAACCATGTGTGTCAGGTCAGGCAGCACCAGGTCATTTCCATACGGCGCAGGGGCAGGTGACAGGAGGGTGCTGGCATGAGCTGGACAGAGGCAGTGGGGCAGATGGACCTGTCTTGCACTGACCACATATCCCTGTGTCCTGCTGGGGCCCCCAGGAGGGGGTCCGAGCAGGCTCCCAGAAAGAATGGTGTCCTACTGAGACCCTGGCATTGTGCTCTGCCCAGCCTTGGCCTGCAC
This sequence comes from Takifugu rubripes, assembly GCF_901000725.2. Taxonomy (NCBI): domain Eukaryota; kingdom Metazoa; phylum Chordata; class Actinopteri; order Tetraodontiformes; family Tetraodontidae; genus Takifugu; species Takifugu rubripes. The sequence goes on along the minus strand of NC_042296.1, from coordinate 12,973,363 downwards.
CCATTTCCATAGTCTTCCCACCCCCCCCCCCCCCCCCCCACCCCACCCATTCCTCCCAGCCCCACCTTCTAGAAAAGCTAAATACTCGGGGCTCAGGCCAACCTCCTGGGCAAACAAAGGCCCTGAGACCACGCTGACAACATCAGGGGCAAGAACTTGCAAGTATTCCACTCTTATTCAGCCAATTTTCACCTTCAACATGACGCTAGTTTATTGCTATATTCAGTACGCGTTTACTCTCAAAGGTCTGGAAGTGTGTTTCAGCTTAAGGTGTCAATGCAAATGCAACTCTTCCTCCCTCTACGTGCTACACTGGAGGTCCAGCCATTTTCCATGATGTGGCAAACACACACAGCTTGAGCTGTGAATTTTCTTTGCGAGGTGACATTTCCTCGCTACATGCAAATAGAAAACACACAGAAACACGTTAACCCCTGGGCAGGAAATGGTCTAATTTCCTATAAATTATAAGAGCGTACAACTCTGCATTAAGCAGTGCGATAAAGTGGCTACCGCTAATGTAGTGCTAAACTCTGTTGTTATGCAAGTGCTGCAGGCAACAGGTGTGCAAGATCTATCGTTTTGGGGGGTGATTCATTTTTCCAGAGCCCCCACTACTATACTGTAGCTAGTGGTGATATCTGTAGCCTCGAGAATTTGCTCGGATTAGTCGTGTGGGTGGGAGCTACCAGGAGAACGGCCAGTCCACCTGGAGAAAGAGCAGAAGGACAAGAGCCACGAAGCAGGACGGTTTTTGGACGCTTCCTACGTAGGAACACGCTCCACTCCTAAAACGTGATCTCCAGCAGAACACCTTTGTGCAATTTCCTGCCAATTTGACAGAAACGCTCTGTAAGGGTGACATGAGGCCCCAGACATGCACCGGTGGGGCCTGGGCAGCCCAGCGCTGTCAGAACCTCCCAAACTGGCCCTCCTTTTACTGGTGCCCTGTTGTCCTAATGCGTGAAACACCTGCGTGATCATTCGGATGTGGCTCCTCGATGGTCTGGATAAAGGTTCTGTTTTAGCAAAACAAAGCTCTTTCTTCACAAAGTGTTTCTCCTGAGAGGACAGTGGAAACTCTGGGAACTGTCGGCCCCAGAGAAACAGACGTAAACTGCTGTGAACCTACCGGCTCCAACCAATCAGAGAGCAGGAGTGGGGCCCTGCACCGGTGAGGGTTCAGGGGTCGGCTGGTCCTCCTGGGTTTGGCCTTGTTCTGACCTGCCTAGCACCCAACACCTGAACCGAGCACCTCTGGAGCTTCCTGGTTCCCGGCACCTGTTCGGCCCGTATCGCGTTGCTGGTTCGGCTCTTCCTGTTCATTCTCGCGCTTTAGCGCTTCCCTCATTTTTGAGCGGTGCAATAATCTCCAATAGAAAGTCAATTTGCACCACTCTCAACTGCAGGTCATATTTATTAACACATACGTGTCTCTGGGGCCGTTCAAGGCTTAGAAAAATCATTTCAAAAGAGGTCGTGGGGGGGCTGCAGAGCAGAAGATTGGTGATAATTGGTTGAAGGACAATATACAGTAATAAGAGTCTAAATAGCCAGGCTTGGAAATTCCCTGTCATGGTTTTCCCACTTCTATTTCTATGCCAATTAAACCTTTTGAAGCTGGAATAAGGAAGAATGGAGGTGCAAAGGATATTAGACAAGTGCTTCATCTGGGTCCTGATCTTTATTATTATGACCACAGATTTAAAGATTCTCTATACTCTATAGAGGTTTGGGCTGCTTTGCCCAGTCTGACAACACTGTGATGATGACTGCTTTACTGCATTAACACATAAACCAGATCTTTCTCCTCTCAAAGACAGGAACACCAGGTTGCTCCACAGAGGCTTCACTCATCTATATTCAAAGTGAGTAAATGACAGCGGCAGGACCGTCGACACGAGCGGATGGACACGGATCTCTGGAGACGTCCTTGAGCGGCAACCCACCACGAGCCACGGATAATCCACGAGGACGACCTGTCCTCATCTCAAAGTTAGATGGAGGGCTGCATCGATTCCACCTGACTGAGTGGAGATCTGATGCAAATGTTGAACGTGAGAGACGTGAATTTCCCTTCAGACGAAATTGGGTTCAGCCTGTGCGAGATGCTGCCCCAGCCCGGCGGACTGAGACATGAAAGAGACATGAAAGAGACATGAAAGAGACATGAAAGAGACGTGAAAGAGACATGAAAGAGACATGAAAGAGACGTGAAAGAGACGTGAAAGAGACATGAAAGAGACGTGAAACACGCGGATGCACCGGCCACGGAAGCCCGCCAACACCGGCGGGACAGCGTGGCCCCCAGGGCAGCGCGGCCCCCGGGACAGCGTCAGTGACTCTTAAGGAACCAAAGATATTTACTCTGCTGGTGCACATTTACTTAAAAGGAAGATTTTATTTTTACATGAGGATCAAAAGGACAATAGAATGTAAAACAGCATTTTTCTTGTTGGTAAATGCTGTTTTTGACCTTGGTAACTTGGATCTAATGTGGTTCGAATGCATGTGGAATAAAGAAATAATCAATCAATAAGAGCAGCTGATGGAGCTGATGGAGGCTAATAGGAGCGTGTGGTGAAAATGGGCCGCAGCTGAGGAGCGCGGCCCCCCCTTGTTGAGGAAGCCGGAGTCGTCCACGAGGCCTGTGTTTACGTTCCCCTCCGAGTGTTTCCCCCCACTGCGCTCCATCCAATTCTCTCCAACAAGGACGCATGAGGGAACGGGGCGGGATGGGACCGGGCCCATGAATGAAAGGGGACAAATTGACATGTGGCGTTTTGTGAGGTGGGCGCCCAACCTCTCGACCGCTGATTACCATTCGCTAATGAGCACGGCGGTTTGTGTGTCTCGCGTTTCTCTCTGCTCCTCTGCAGAATGTTCTTTCTCCTCCCCGGCTTTGTGCGGCCCAGAGTGGCCGGAGGACCATAGGTGCGCTGTTAATTGGGAGACGCACACATCAGTAATTAAAGCAGCAGGGGGGCTTGTGCTATACCAGTTCGCCTCCTTTAAAGCCAGCCCTCCTGTTATAATTCAATCCCGTCCTCCCAATTGATCATTGTGCTGCGCCAGTTTTGCCGCCGGCGGTTTTGTCACGTTCTAATGATGCTTTTCTGAGACTCAAGCCTGCGTCTAGCAGCACGGAGCCCAGTCGGGGCCGTCCTCACCAGCCCATCTGATGAAAGCTGAAGCTTTTGCATTTAGCTGAAGCTAAACACCTGCACAAGGTGCTAAAACACAGAAGGTACATTAATATTCCCACAGTTATTTCACACCATCATGCGTACACATGCTCTTCTGACCAAACTAAAGGTGGCCTTCCAGTCTGGGACACGTTTCTATTCGACTATGAAAGATTTTTGATGTGAACATGACTGGTGAAACCAGAAGAAGAGACTGTTGTACTGACACATACATGTCGAAGCATGTGGAGGTGACAGGAACAATGAGGGTGGGGGCTGGTGGCAGCTTCCACCGTCCCCCCCCGGCTGGCTTTGAGCCCTGCAGGACACGTTCAGCAGCAGCGCCGCAGCAGTTTCCACATGTGCAGGACGGATCGAGCGGGTCGGAACATCCGCAGGCCCAAAGCTGTGGAACGTGAGCTCAAGGCAGGAAGTTTGAGCTGAACCTGAGAGTTGAAACGTTCTTCTTAGTGGACAATTATCCATTCCTTTGTTGAACGTTTTCCATTTGTGACGTAACATCTGCTGTGCAGAGGAAGTCAGGAAGGTGTGGAGCAGCACTTCCTTCCATATGCTGCTCCTGCTTATCTAGACGATGGAGCCGTGCACACGGTGCAATTAGAAGAAGCCGGTAAAGGTGTTTTAAGGTGGCGCTCAGCTCTGTGGGCCGTGTTTGTTGGGTTCTGCTCATCTCTTCGACCCCCCTGAGAACAGCGTTTTACATTTCTGTTTGTAAAACTGTCAACACGTCCACTGGCTGCACTAACGTGTGATTTAGCGCCAACAGAGAGGAGGGATGAGAGTGAGAGAGAGGCAACTGCATGATATCTTGCACATTCTGGAAGTGGAATTTTTTTGCTGCTATCCCCAAACAACACACACCCCCCCCCCCCCCCCCCCCTCCTTTATGTTTGGAGGTGCTTTTTCACCTTTAAAAAACCATATTAAAACCTTTGGAATGTGTACAGGAAGGACACCGAGGTGTGATTTTTTTAAATGAAATTACGGTCCTGATGAAATAGCGAGCGTGTAAACGCTTCGTGTTGGCAGAGAACAAGCGAGCAGAACATGTTGGCCATTAATTGGATTTAAAGTGTGTGTGTGAAACTTACACCTGCCACCAGCTCGTCAACTCAGACGTCCCCGTCACTGCTAATAAGCACCCGAGACAATAGGAGGAGAATAAACAACGGCAGCGACGTGTCGGAACTTTCCTGCAGATAAATCCACCGTCAAACATTCGAAAAGAGAAATTCCCAGTTTCCAACAGCATCAGCTGTCAAACGTAGCACAGGACAAGTCTCTCCCACATCCGTTTGGAGCGGAACGCGAGGAAATCCCACGGAGCAAACGCAGGACTACTGAAGCCTGCCTGCTTCTTCTTTCATTTTTCATTTTTTTTACATTGTTTGGCTTTAATTTACACCTCTGGTTTGCAGCTGTGAGAGGGGAATTCAGCGTCCGCGCCCTCCGAGAGGACGGGCAGCAGCACATTAGCTCGTTTTAACGGACAGTGTAATAACGGTGCCGCGCCGGCCTCCGACGCCATCGGAGCACAGCCAGAGCAGCTCCAGACGCTGGAATATATCCATCAAAGACGCAACGCTGAGTCCAACAGCAGAGCAGCAGGTCTTGGTTTAAAACGGAAGTCTGCGCGCAGGTGCAGCTCTCCTGCACACAAATAGCAGAAGCTTTAGCTAAAAACATCCACAGGCGCGTCCGCAGGAGTGTGGAGTTTAAATTTAAGACAAGAGGCTTTGAAAAAAGAGAGAGAAGTGAGAGCGAAAGTGATGGGGAAAGATAAGAGGAGCCGGAATTGTGCAGCTTCTGGTAACTAACTCTCTGATTAGGCCTTCTCATTGTTCGAATTCATTAAAACAAATATAGTCATTACAACAAATGTGATTCTTTATCATTTAAATATTCAATTGTAAAAATCTAAAATTCTTTGTATGAGCACTTTTTAATTGAAGTCTAATTTAATTCAAATTTCTGTTGGACCAACTTAACAACGTTGTCGGTTCGGGCTGAAAATGAAGAGATGGCGAAACACCCGAAGGCCTGAACGTGTGAATGTGCGGAGCGTGCACGTGCACGTGGCTTCCTGCCGATTATAGTTGCACCAAATGTTGAAAAGGACTTTCAAAAAAACACATTCATGAGAAGCTGTGAGATATTCACTCACACCAGCAAATGCAAGAGCTGACCACAGCCAACAAAGGGAGCGGAGCAGCATCGCCACCGAGAGAAGCTGCACCACACAACACACGGAGCGCAGCATCGCCACCGAGAGAAGCTGCACCACACAACACACGGAGCGCAGCAGCACGCGGAGCACAGCAGCACGTGAGGGTGCATCAGCACGCGGGGCGCAGCAGCACGCGGAGCACAGCAGCACGCGAGGCGCAGCAGCACGCGAGGCGCAGCAGCACGCGGGGCGCAGCAGCACGCGGGGCGCAGCAGCACGCGGGGCGCAGCAGCACGCGAGGGCGCAGCAGCACGCGGGGCGCAGCAGCACGCGGGGCGCAGCAGCACGCGAGGGCGCAGCAGCACGCGGGGCGCAGCAGCACGCGGGGCGCAGCAGCACGCGAGGCGCAGCAGCACGCGAGGCGCAGCAGCACGCGAGGCGCAGCAGCACGCGAGGCGCAGCAGCGAGCAGGGATCCTTTTCCATTTAAATCTAAACATGAGCTGGTTCAGTTTGTCAGAATGAAGCCGACAGGACGAGCGGCACCGTGCGGCTGGAAGGGCCCCGCGGCCCCGATAAACCCCCTCCACATCTCCTGATTAGGCCCCTTCATTAAAGCTGCAAGCGTAACCCTGTTAGGCTGGAATACGCTCACTACGGGTAATCGTGAAAACACTTTTAATCAACGCACAGAAACAGTAGAGACCTTGCTAGAATGCGTTCCCTCCAAATAAAGCAGCCTCTTTATAAACAGGCGCAGCAAAACAGCTAAGACCCTGATGAGACTCCTCACACTCTCCATGGCGGAACCTGCCTGTGAACGTCTCCTGACAGCTCCTTAGCCTCGTTACAGAGAAGCACTTCCTAATGATTCAACCCAGCTTGGAAACATCCACACACTCACAGTAACACTTGGGCGTGCACTTTTGCATCACTGCTAACTGGGTGCACTAATGTGCACGGGCGCCATGACAGCGCGCACGTGGACAGAGGGCCGAGGTGTACGGAGGTGCGTTCGTGAGCGTTTGCTCCCCACAGCACAGTTTAGAAATAAAAATAAAAAGTCGTCGACTGTTTGGAAGAAAAAAACGTCTTTTCTGAATTAAAAAAAAAAGAACTTCTTTTCTTTGCTGCTCACACCTCAAACTGCCACCTCTTGTTCTATGTAGCTGACGCAAATGTGTGTGTGCTTGCTCATCAGCACCCCCCCACACGCACGCACACACACACACGCACACACACGCACACACGCACACACACACACGCGCACACACACGCACACACACACACACACACACACACACACACACACACACACACACACACACACACAGGACAGTTGACACATGGTATATCAGCGGGAGCAGTTCTTTTGTCCTCTTGCTAGTTTTAGCAACGCCGCTACTCTTGGAACACGCTCGGCTTTTGTTCTTTAATGCAAATGTGAAAATCTGAGATTGAATTTAAATACGATAAATTTAAACCAACAAGCTCTAGGTGTATTTTTCCATCCGTGCTATTTTATTCTGTTCTACTTTAGGCCTCTTCAGGCCACCGATTAAATGAAAAGCCTCTCTCGACGCAGTTTTTCCTTCTTATGGTTTGTATTGATGAAGAGAAACACAAATATGTGACTAATGTTCTTCGAGGTGCTCTTCTGTGACTCAGAGGTGTTGCTTCTGTCATGCAGCATTAGCAGCTGTGTTGTGGCACCGATCTGGAGCTGTGGCGGCCGAACTCTGGCAGAACGAAGCGCCAATCATCCAAAGAAGGCGGGATTTGAACCATGGCTGCCGGGATTGTGACAGGTATGAATCAGAGGTGAGGAAGGGCACATTCCTGCATTTATTACTGTGTAATAAAGGAGGCCATTTCGGAGCTAAGGCTACATCCATGTGTGAATTTACAATGCCGACGTCAAACATCCTGGGTACTTGTGCATCTTTTTGCCCTGGTCAGGTTTGCCTCCCCATCTTTAGCCCCCCCGGGTGTGAGGAACACGGGCGCTAACGGTGCTACGGGAAGCTTCAGCAGACACCCCGATAAAGGTGGTCAGATAGAAGGAAAGGGCGCTGATGAGCAGCATATTATGGGATGGCATTAGGCAAACGGACGTCAATAGAAATAGTAAAATAACGGAAGTGACGCTGGATCTATTTGAGCCGTCCACGTGCTCGGACCAGTGCTTTTAACACCTGTGTGTGTGTGCGTGCGTGTGTGTGTCACTATTAGAAAGACTATTAGACAAAATTACTTACAACTTGCATCATTCAGTAAAAAGCTCAACATCTTGGCTTAAACACGCAGCCACGACGCGCACGCTCCCGCGCTCGTTCCTCCAGACGCGTTATGATGCTGCGTTTCTACAGAAAGAATCAAAAACAAAGAATAAAACAATTCAACAAAAATACATCACTGCAGCAATAAAATCCCCGAGAAGCTTGACGGGATGATGCGGGTCGGAGCGGCTCTAAAGAACCGCAACACCTTTAGATTCACGCACGTCGACGAACCCCGCGGCCTCCTTCCGCCGCGGCCCCCATCTGAAGTCTCAAGCTGCCCCCCAGCGGCTCTGCACGGCACCGCTCTGGACAAGGTGGTTCGGGGCCTCCAAAGGTCTGGGAGGTTTGATCACCACACACACACACACACACACACACACACACACACACACACATACACACACACACACACACACACACACATACACACACACACACACACACACACTCTCTAGTTTATCTGAATATTGTGTACCATCTGGATAATAAAGCTTTACAGTTAATGAGATCATATTTTATCAGAGAATTCTGATTTGCCAGCTCATATTGTCCCAATTCAGAACAAATTCCTAAACCTTTCCAGCAGAACCACCTGGCACTCCGGCCTGGCTGCCCCCCCCCCCCCCCTTCATTACAGGGGGAGCAAAACAGCATTACCCAGAAAACATCTGCTTGTGCCGGCTGAGCCCACAACATGGACGCCCGTGCGTCCCTGCTGGCGCGCACGGGCCGCGCAAGGCTGCCAGGATGCACAGAACCGACTGGAGAATGCGGGCCGAGGCTCCGCTTGGTTCGCCTGTCCTTCCACCTGCTGACCCCCCCGCCCCCCGGAGTGAATGGCAGCTCTGCCGTGACAGATGAGGGGGCGTCTGTCAGCAGTCGCTGCTCGTGAGAATTCCCGGATTCTTGGACCAAACAGATCACACGGAAGATGGTGGAAACATGCTGCGCGGCTCCTCGCATATCCGCCCTCATACCGAGCCGGAACCGCCGGGCTCGGTGTTCTCCGGCTCCGGTGCAGCTCCGCAGCTCGCTGCGTTTCCTTGGTTTATTGCGCCACCGTGTGGCCACCATGAGCATTGCTTCAAAACAAAAACGCGTAGCAGCGATGACGTCTCCAGCTTTCCTCTTTTATTCTCATGGTTCGATCTCCCTCTGGTGCTCTCCTGTATAAAAGTACCAAATGGAATATTTAAAAAGTTTTTTTTGCTGGTGCGTGTGTGAATTTACAACTTGCTCATAGTTTTGTTTTTTGCATAATTCCTGGAATCGATTTTTACCTTTATTCTAAATATGTTCCCTTCCCATCGTAATATCCAGCAGCCAATAACCAGGGGGAGAGATGGGAGGGGGAGAGATGGGAGGGAAGGGGGAGAGAGGTGGGGTAAGGGGGAGATGGGAGGGGGAGAGATGGGAGGGGGAGAGATGGGAGGGAAGGGGGAGAGAGGTGGGGTAAGGGGGAGATGGGAGGGGGAGAGATGGGAAGGGAGGGGTGAGATGGGAGGGGAGGGGGAGAGAGGTGGGGTAAGGGGGAGATGGGAGGGGGAGAGATGGGAGGGGAGGGGGAGAGAGGTGGGGTAAGGGGGAGATGGGAAGGGAGGGGTGAGATGGGAGGGAAGGGGGAGAGAGGTGGGGTAAGGGGGAGATGGGAGGGGGAGAGATGGGAGGGAAGGGGGGAGAGAGGTGGGGTAAGGGGGAGATGGGACGGGAGGGGGTGAGATGGGAGGGGAGTGGGAGAGAGGTGGGGTAAGGGGGGAGATGGGAGGAGGGCAGAGAGCAGCGCGCCTGCGGACGTCTGTCTCCGGCCCCGCCCCCCGCAATGGGGCCCCCGCCCCTCGTCAGGGCCCCCGCCCCCCGCCAGGGCCCCCGCCCCTCCCCAGTCAGGGGCCCCGCCCCCCGTTAGGGGCCCCTCTCTCACCGGCTCGTCCATCAGAATGAGGCGGCCGCGCTGCGCGCCCTGGCGGAGCGGAGCGCGCAGCGCGGCCACGGAGCTGTGAAGCAACTTGACGAGATGCTTCAGACGTCACGAGGAGCCGAGTTGACGGAGGTATTATTATTATTATTATTTTTATTATTATTATTATTACAGCACGTTTCCAACGCCACCACCTGTTGTAGCTCCCGAAGGGTGGCGCGAGCCGTTTCCACCGTGTTTAGGGACTTAATTGACTTTAATTATTAAGTGCAACTCGCTGACGTCACCCCCCAACGCTGCTGAGGCTTGGACCGAATGTTGCTTCATTCCAGTCTGAGTTTCTGCAACATTTTCGTTGACAGTTGTCGCTTCGCCGCACGTGTGCGGAGGTAATTAACGCGCACGAAGCGGTGCGCGCCCCCCCCACCGCGGGATTAAAAGTCTTGCGGAGGCCAAAGCCGCGGCCTTCAGGCCCGAGCGTGGCCCAGTCAGGCGCGTTTGGGTCTCCGAGACATCATTCAATTACCCACAGGCCACAGTTAAAATAACAATTAGAAAATATACATTTATATGCTATTAACACCGAAACCTTATTGTTTTAGCTGCGGTACCGTGGCTACATTGAAAATGTTCCACATTCTTAATTATCTAATGAAACTTAAAAAACTCGTCATTGCTGCCTAAATTCAATTTCTGTCACCAGGTCACATTAAACACAGTTTTTATACCCTGAAGCGTACAGTTGCTGAAAAGGATTTTGGTGTGTGTGTGTGTGTGTGTGTGTGTGTGTGTGTGTGTGTAGGGGCTCGTGTTTTGCACCTTTGTGTAGAAATAAAAGCAGGTTTTGTAGAGACATGAACGATGGCCTGTAGCCTCTGACGTGTTCTATTTCCAGGGGCGACGGAGGAAGATGGAGGTCTCAGGTGATGTCCAGCTGGAGCCCCGCCCTCTTCTGTGGTCAGAGGCCAATCAGCAGAACGGAGGACGGACAGGAAGGCGGCGGCGGCGAGGCTTTGACGGATGTGAAGGCGGCTGATGCTAAAGTAAGTGACAGAACCCCGGCAGCACATGCGCAGCTGCTCTGTGTGTGTGTGTGTGTGTGTGTGTGTGTGTGTGTGTGTGTGTGTGTGTGTGTGTGTGTGTGTGTGCTGACTGATGAGATCCTCCCTGACCGGTGGCTTATTGTGGGTGATCTGGTCTCTGCTGCTGCCTTTGCATGTTTCTGTGCTGGTAGGTGGTGGCCAGTGATGAAGTGTGTGTGTGTGTGTGTGTCACTGCTGAAAGAGAAAGTGAAACTGTGTGTTTGTGGTCTGGAGCTTCAGTGGCTTTCAAAGGGAAGGAGGTGTTTTGTTGTGGGTTAGCACACTGCTAGCACGGACACGTCTGCACCTTCAGAGGTCAGAACCTTTTAGTGTCACAGTCTGACGGGTCACATCTAACGCAGAACACACACACACACACACACACACACACACAAAAGCCCTTAAGTTTCTAGCTAACGAGGCCACAGGCACCATGATTACACCTGTACGACCTGTGTTTGCGAATTAGGAGTTTGATCGACACTTTACTGACCTTAGACCTGGAAGTGTGTGTGTGTGTGTGTGTGTGTGTGTGTGTGTGTGTGTGTGTGTGTGTGTGTGTGTGCGTGTGTGTTGCAAACGCAATGTTTTGCTTATTAGGTCATTTTGTTTCATGGAGAAAAAGATGGAAAATATAAATACTGTGCAGGTGCTCCCATCTGGTACCTGCGGGTGGTTTTGTGTTTTCTGTTGTGTTATTATTGGATGTGAAATAGTTTTATTGGTGAGAGGTGGCAGGAGACAACCAGAGAGAAAAGGTTAAATGTTGCCGTAGTGCTCTGGAGCAGCGAGTTAAAGAGTTTAAGCTACAACGACGTCCTGATCAAATCGCTTTTTCTCTTCGTGTCCTCGCTAAAAGCAACAAATAATTGGATTTGAAACCTCGAGGAAAATTAAAGTTTTACCACAGAAAAAGAGCGTAGGTGTAATTTCCCCGATGTGGGATCAATAAAGTTTTTTATCCTTATCCTGATTCCTTATTGTGTGGGTGAGGATATTAGCTGGGGGGAGGAAGGTTAGCTTAGCTCTGGGGGGGAAAGTGGAGCACCACGGGGGTGTTCAGGGGGTACTCGGGGGTGTTCAGGGGGTACTCGGGGGTACTCGGGGGGCAGTCGGGGGTGTTTGGGGGGTACTCGGGGGTGTTTGGGGGGTACTCGGGGGTGTTCGGGGGGTACTCGGGGGTGTTCAGGGGGTACTCGGGGGGGGGGGGGGGCGGTATTCAATGAGCAAGCGACAGATTTCCACTTGTGGCGCTCGTGCTTGTGACTGTTGTTGTGAAACGTCGTTCTTATGTCTGTGGCGTCATCAGAAGACCTGAATGTGACTCAGCTGCCTTTTTGGTGGGAAGTTTTGATGAAGGTGAAGGATCGAGACCATGTCCTGAACCCTGACAGAACCTGGTCCACAGCCGTGCCCCAGACCTCCGTGTTGGAGGTCCACGACCTTTAAACGACCTGAGAGACTTGATGAACTTTGTGCTCATTATTCTCTAATTATCTGGGCCGGAGCTTCAGTTATCTGTTACTGATGATGAGCTGCCGTCATTTGGAAGATTTTCCACTAATTAGTGTCATTCACAAACGACCTTTAACTCATTAACAGTGTTGGAAACATAAACAAGTCATCAAAGATGCAGCAGAACACGTCTTAGTTTGCTGATTCTGCATCTTTCCCTCATAAAAAGGTTCAGGAACCAGGAACTTTCATTGGTTTTGTGTTATTTTGGTTCCTTTTCATCGTTGAAATCATCGTAAACCCGAATGACTGATTTATTTTAATTAGAAGCCAAACTTTGGAGTTAACGTTGAGACGGGAGATGAATGTTGCTGCCACTGATTAAATCTGATTCCACCAATAAGAGAAGAGTTTGTTAAATCTGTTAAACTGCTCAGACTGAAGATTGTTTACGTTTCCAAATGAGCTACATGAGTTTTCTGTTTGCTAATTAATGACATCGCGCCGGAGCCGCTCGTCTGGAACCTTCTCCACTTGTCCAGATGCTTCCGGAACTTTTGTTGCTTTATTACACCTGGAACAGCAGATGGCGCCTGACCTGGAGCGCCACAGTCACATGACGGGATCATGTGACTGATGCTCGGGGAGACAAACCTCTGAAACTGTGTTTGTCTTTCCTGTCGAGTTGTCGTGGACTTTTTAGATAATTGGCCTATTAATCTCTAAATCTCCATTTCTGGTCTTGGACCAACCGGTTAGGGTGAGGGTTAACCCGAGGGTGAGGGTGAGGGTTAACCCGAGGGTGAGGGTGAGGGTTAACCCTGGGGTTAGGGTGAGGGTTAACCCTGGGGTTAGGGTTAACCCTGGGGTTGGGGTGAGGGTTAACCCTAGGGTTGGGGTGAGGGTTAACCCGAGGGTGAGGGTTAACCCAAGGGTGAGGGTGGGTGGTGTGCTGCTCAGCTCTATAGGCTCAAGCCCAGGTCCCCTCCAGCCTCATGAGGCCAGGGTGTGTTGGTGCTGCAGCCCGTCAGCCGTTCCCTCACACCTGAGTCCCGTTGAGCACCTGTGGGTCATCACGTGTCTGCGGCCGCCACTGCCCTAACCCTCCGCCCTGAAGGGGTTAATGATCCCGGTTAATGATCCTGGTTTTCCTTTATCGTATATATCCTCCTTTATTTGGAGTCTTTGCTGAAACGGTGGTTCTGGGCTCTGGTGCTGCTCGTGAGGTTGTTGGTTCCCAGCTGGGCCATCGAGGTCGCGCTTTAGCCCCTGATGGGGGCATTAGGGGCAGAGGGTCACTAATGAGCAGGTGACAGAGCGGGACACAGATTTTTAAATCCTTTGATCTACTTGTGATCACACTAGTGTCAAGGTGCCGGTCGTATTGCCCCCCCCCCCCCCCCAACCAGCCAGGGTGTTGCTGTTCCTGTTATTTTAATTAATCTGTCATGGTTCTGCATCACGACGTCAGTGGTTCTGTTTGTCCCTCAGCAACAGAATCGGATCTCGGCTCAGAGTATCCAGATGGTCGTGGGTTCTATTATCGGGACCGGCGGATCACAGGGATCCTATTAGCTGCTGTCACACATTCAGACTCCAGCTCTGTCTGGGAGCGCCGTTGATCCGAAGGGAACGTTCTGCCCAGATGGACCGACCGTCTCGTCCACACGCGTGGGTTCTACACCACAGCGGCCGTCAGCATTAGTTCAGACCCGCTGAGATCAAAGGGTTCTGTTTGCTCCGTGGCGCTGGTGACACGTCGCTCTGATTGGATCGCCCACTCCCGATCACATGACTGAAGGGACCGATGGGATTTAGCAGAGTCTCCAGTTATTGGACCCCACGTCCACCCAGACAGTATCATGACCCCAAGCCTGATGTTAGGACTGATCCTGATTGGTGTCGTCTGTTGCTGCGTCTGTTGCTGCTGTGTGTGCTGCTGCTGCGTGTGTTGCTGCTGCGTGTGTTGCTGCTGTGTGTGTTGCTGCTGTGTGTGTTGCTGCTGTGTGTTGCTGCTGCGTGTGTTGCTGCTGTGTGTGTTGCTGCTGTGTGTTGCTGCTGCGTGTGTTGCTGCTGCTGTGTGTGTTGCTGTGTGTTGCTGCTGCGTGTGTTGCTGCTGTGTGTGTTGCTGCTGTGTGTTGCTGCTGTGTGTTGCTGCTGCGTGTGTTGCTGCTGCGTGTGTTGCTGCTGCTGTGTGTGTTGCTGTGTGTTGCTGCTGCGTGTGTTGCTGCTGCGTGTGTTGCTGTGTGTGTGTTGCTGCTGCGTGTGTTGCTGCTGCGTGTGTTGCTGTGTGTGTGTTGCTGCTGCGTGTGTTGCTGCTGCGTGTGTTGCTGCTGCGTGTGTTGCTGCTGCGTGTGTTGCTGTGTGTGTGTTGCTGTGTGTTGCTGCTGCGTGTGTTGCTGCTGCGTGTGTTGCTGCTGCGTGTGTTGCTGTGTGTGTGTTGCTGCTGCGTGTGTTGCTGCTGCGTGTGTTGCTGCTGCGTGTGTTGCTGTCAAAACCGTCTCCCTCTGTTTTACCATCCTTATCACAACTACACATGAGGGACAGCAGTGGGCTGAGATGGTGGCGCAGCACAGGCTGTGTGCATGTAGCACGCTGCGCTCCTCTACATCTATGCTGCATAGTAAAGACCTCAGCAGCAGCAGCAGCTTTGTTAGCAGCAGCATTATTAGCAGCAGCAGCATTATTATTAGCAGCAGCAGCAGCATTATTAGCAGCAGCAGCAACAGTAGTAGCAGCAGCTTTGTTAGCAGCAGCATTGTTAGCTGCAGCAGCATTATTAGCAGCAGCAGCAGCAACAGTAGTAGCAGCAGCTTTGTTAGCAGCAGCATTATTAGCAGCAGCAGCAGCATTATTAGCAGCAGCAGCAGCATTATTAGCAGCAGCAGCAGCTGTATTAGCAGCAGCAGCACCAGCAGCTGTATTAGCAGCAGCATTAGCAGAAACAGCATTAGCAGCAGCTTTATTAGCAGCAGCTTTATTCGCAGCATTAGCATTAGCATTAGCAGCATGGGCCAGCTGAGTGTGCTGTGATGGTGTGTAAATGAAATGTAATGGGGGCTTCATCAAAACTACTGATTACGAATGACAGATTTCTCCCCTGTGTGTGTGTGTGTGTGTGTGCGTGTGCGTGCGTGCGTGTGTGTATAAACGGTCTAATTAGATAAACTCCCATTACAGTAAAAGTGCATCACTCTCTTTTGTAAAGGCTATAATTAGAGCGGTGCTGAGAGTGAGCTGTAATTATCTTATTTTTCATGTACTGTTAAACTGCTCGTAATGTGAGCCAGTAGATCACATTAGATCATTTGATCTAACGGCAGCACTCGGCTGGGGTCATCCTCCTGTTATAACAGTGTTATAACGTCACTGTTATAACACTGTTATAACGTTCCTGTGGAGAAAGTGGCCAGTTCTAGCAGCATGGCTACCAGAACACTTTCATTGTATCAATATTGCTGATTACATTTGATCACCAAAGTCCGAAATTTTGAGGAAAAAACGAATTCTCATTGATTGCGTAATCTCCATGGTAACACCTCCGGGTCTCCCGGACTGACTCAGCGTTTTTGTGCATCTGTCATGTGATGCGGGGCCGTTCAATCCACGATCCCCTGAGTCGGTCTGATGGACTCCTGATCCCACAGCTTCCTGCTGTGGATCCCGTTCTGATTACTCTGCACTTTTGGGTCGTCAGAGAGGATTTAGAGGCCACGACTCAACGAAACAGCGTCAATATAACCGAACATATAACAGAAAAAGTGTTGAGGTTCCTTTGAGCTTTAGCTAACACTTGTAACGGCGCTAATATTGTCTGAGCACCTAAACCAGCGAGTTAGCTCACTGGTGACTTTACACTGGGTTAGCCAGTTAGCCAAGGGTAACCAGGTTAGGAGCACAGTGCTGGGCCAGGAGAGATCCAGTAGATCAGGAACGCTGTTGGGGATTCTTGATACTTTGGGTGATGCGTTAGCATATAAGCTCCAGTTATTATGGGATGCATCCAGCAGACGAGCAGATATCCCTCCTCTTCCTCAGCTTCCCTTTTTCTTTTCTGCCATCAAAGAAAATTAAAAGCTTCTGATTTACCCAGATTTGACATAAATGTTCTTAAACTCCAGTAAACTAACTGGAACAACTAGCTCCAGTTAGTTTACTAGCAACTAGCAACTAGCTAACCGGCCCGTAAAGCTCCATGGAAGATACCTCCGTTTCTGTCTGGACGGTAATTAATTCTAAACGAGGCTCTTTCCTGTTTCTGAGCATGTTTGTTGCACGATAAAGGAAGTTTGTGAGAGATGTTCACAGATGTTCTGCTGTTGCCGTGGCGACGGACGAGCCGAAACATGAAGTCCTGCGTGCGTCCTCCACCATCACTCCAGATGAATTCACCACATCAAAATAGTGAATGAATCCCCAAACTTTTCTTAAATAAATACATTTCAAATACGAAAACCAAGAAAATAAATGATGACGTTGCCGAGGAAACGTTGATTCCTCCTCATTTATCTGCTGACTCAGCAGTTTCTCCCAAACGTTTGTCCTTGTTTATGCAGATTAATCCAATAATGAATAATTCAGTTATTCTGGTTTGGACAGATTTAGTTACAATCTGATTCAGTCAGATTCAGTCATCACAGGCTACCCCCCCCATAGTGCCCCCCCCATACTACCCCCCCATACTGCCCCCCCCATACTGCCCAATATTTCTGCCCATCTAATCAAGTCACTAATCACTTAATTAATTAGTGAAACAGTGAATTTATTGAACACTAGTCGACGTCGGTTACATCAACATTAGGAGATGCTGCTGTAACTTGAACACAGCATCCACATCGGAATGCTTTGTTGCCATGGTAACGGTAAACATAAGGTTAAGTAAAGCACAGCGCAGATGGGATTTAGGATCCCTGCTGGATCCCTGCTGGATCCCTGCTGGATCATCCCAGGGAAGATCAACAAACCCAGTTTCTGGACATGTTCCGCCCACCTGAGACCTTCTACAGAACCGGGAAGTTCTGATCCAGCAGCTTCACACTGGGAAGATAATAGATTTCAAAATTAAAAGATATCTCATTATATTCAGACTAAATTGTGTGGAAATTTAGTGTGTGTGAGTGTGTGTGTGTGTGTGTGTGGGGGGGGGGGGGGCAGGCTTTAGTGCCCTGTTGAACCACTTAAAAGATTCTATTTAACAGGTCAGCTGAGCAATTACTCAAGGGTTTAATTGGAATCCCGAGTGGAGTGACATGATTTATGCAAATGAGCTCATTAATATGCAGGCCTGCAGTGGATGCCTAAATTAAAAGGGCTCATCCGCCAGCGCTTCCATTACGGGAAATTAGAGCGCGATAATAACTCCAAACACACACATTTGTTTTCTGCAGACATTCGGATCAGAACAGAGAAAGATCCGGAATCCCGAGTCAGGAAAACGCTGCTAATTGTCCCTCGTTCCAGCCTGATTCATATCTGCAGGCCTCCGCCTTTAATTGGCTCACCGAGCAATTAAGAGCACATTTAGCTCCTAATTGCTTTTCCCTGGTTTGTTGTGGGTGCGGAAGCTTCATCGTTCTGGTCGGAGCTGCGTCTGATTCACGTCTCATTTCCAGTAAACGTCTCGGTCGTCAGGAGACAGTCGGCCTGCTAGTAATGACAGTTACGACACTGTTTACTATTACTGCAGCTAGTAATGACAGTTACGACACTGTTTACTATTACTGCAGCTAGTAATGACAGTTACGACACTGTTTACTATTACTGCAGCTAGTAATGACAGTTACGACACTGTTTACTATTACTGCAGCTAGTAATGACAGTTACGACACTGTTTACTATTACTGCAGCTAGTAATTACTGCTAATTACCTGTACAGAGAGCAGGAGAGTCCTGGCACCTCCACTAATGTCAGCACTTTTAATAACTGTTATTGCTAATTGGCAACTCTGAT